>NW_007577826.1:519098-562107 GCF_000690725.1 Stegastes partitus
TTAGAAGAATTAACTATTGATGTGAGCTCTAAGAGGTTCACAGTAGAGAAGCTGTCCAAACACACATCTACTTCTGTGGACGCTAAAGACATGGTCTGGATTTTTTGTCTAATATTTAAAACTTTATTTGTGAAGAAGGTCATGAAATCTTCACTGCTGAGAGCTAAAGAAACAGAAGGCTCAACAGAACTATGACTCCTGGTCAGCCTGGCTACAGTGCTGAACAGAAACCTGGGATTGTTCTTATTTTTCTCAATTAAAGACGAATAGTAAGCGGTTCTAGTATTACGAATTGCCTTTTTATATTTGAGAAAGCTATCTTTCCAGGCTAGATGATATTTTTCAGAATTGTTTGAGCGCCATTGCCTTTCCCATCTCCTTGCATTTTGCTTTAAAATACGCAGCTGTTCATTATACCATGGAGCTGTTTTGTTATGATTTTTTGCCTTCCTTTTCAGAGGAGCAACAGCATCAATTGAAGTACGCAGTAAAGCTGCCGTCCTATCAACCAGATTATCCACTTGTGTGGGACTAAGATTAGAGCTACTCTCCTTTGAGTTGGCATATGGCATTGAAGAAAATAGTGATGGAATTGTTTCCTTAAATTTAGTGACCGCATTATCAGATAAACATCTGCTGTAATGGAGCGTTTTGGTTGTTGTACAATGGTCAAGTACTGTAAATTCAAATGTTATTAAAAAATGATCAGACAGAAAAGAGTTTTGTTTAAAAACAATGACATGCTCAATTTCTATGCCATACGTCAAAACAAGATCTAGGGTGTGATTAAAACGGTGGGTTGGCTTGTTTACATTCTGAGAGAAACCCACTGAGTCTAGCAATGAACTAAAAGTAGAGCTGAGGCTGTCGTTCTCATCATCTACATGAATATTAAAGTCACCCACTATAATGATTTTATCTGAACTGAGCACTAAGTCAGTTAAGAACTCTGAGAATTCAGTTACAAACTCAGAGTAAGGAGCGGGTGGTCGATATACGACAACTAACAGAACTGGTTTCTGCGCTTTCTGGTTCAGGCTAAGACTAAGGCTTTCAAATGATTTATAACTAAGTTTTGGTCTCTGGTTAATTAATAGATTTGAGTGGATGATTGCAGCCACTCCTCCCCCTCTGCCTGTACTTCTAGCTATATGAAAGTTAATGTGGCTGGGGTCATTAAAGTGTGACGGACATGAACTGAAAATGCGCAGGCGCAGAGTATACTGAATTTCAAAAATATTATTTTTTAAAAAATGTTTTATGGATTTTGCATTTTTGATCATCTAAATCTATTAAGATGTAGTGTTCAATAGAGTGATTTAATACTAAAACAGTTACGAGAAAATAGTTGCTTCACTAACCCCGTTGTCTCTGTGAAATGGTATATCCTCAACGGTAATTAGTACATCAGTGGGAAGTCTATGATTATTGCAGATGTGGATGACACTTTGCCAGTGTTTGGACTGATCAAGGATATATTTTTGATCGATTCCTCTTTTGTCGCTTTTGAGTACCAGCACTATGAAACTGAATTTGAATCAAGACTTGCTGGCTTTTGAAGTGCCAGTGCCCACTCTTAGGTGACAAGCTCATTGATTACACTTCATATTTTTCGGTTAGTTTTAGAGAAAGTGTGTTTGTACCAATAAAATTTTGTCTTTGTGATATTATTGCTCACAGTAATCAGCCTGAGGATTAGGGATGTACATGTGTATTTGTTGAACATAGGTATCTGGCGATATCAGCCCTGCTGATGAGCATTGGTCATCTGCAAAAAATGTTTCTGTGTCACTTGCTCATGTGTATCTTGTTGCGCCACATTTAATGCTGGCATGCAGCAAATAACTGATTGTGAAAAGAGATTTCTACCTGCTTGTCACTCACTGACATGCTACAGTAAATAAAATATCATAGTTCATGTGAAAAACAGACATCAAAAATTACAAAGAGGACATGGAATAAATACAGAACCAGCTAACTAAACATTTTAAGCCCATTGTAACTACTGAAAATGTGTAATTGTATCATGAGTTTTGGGGAAGGTTGTGTAGTTTCTCTTTTATGTTGTTTGGCCATGTTTGAAGTCAGAGCGATTCTAATACATTGTATTTTGAACAGATTCCTTTTGTACAATTCTTAATTCAAGCAACTTGACTTGTTACTGAATCTTGAAACAAGATTGGTGAAAGATAGTTTTGGTGAAACAACTAATTTAGCTTATTTTACGAGTTATTCACTCAGTTTTAAGATTCCCACACTAACAAAGACAATAAAGATGTATTCATGCTCAATTTGAGATTGTACTGTAAAATCAAGGACGAAAAATTAGTAAATAACTTATGAAACAGGCCAAATTATCTATCGTGTCTAAAAATAAGATTTTAAATCTTGGCAAGTCCCAGATTATTTGCAGTGTTCCTCCTCCTTTGTTTATGTACGTACCGCTTACGCTTCCTTCTCTCTCTGTAACTGCCGGTGTAGTCTCTGATCGGGCTCCGTGTTGGTGCAGTATGTCCAAATCACATTTGAGCGCCATAATTTTAACGGCGTTCATTGCCCTAATGTTCAGCAAAGTCTCTTGGCTGTAAGTTCTGCTGTGAGTTCTCCGTCATCTCTATGGAAGCCTAATGTCAGCTGTCCAACAAAAACCTACATCCCCCAAAACAAAGGAACTTACCTTACCTGAGATGAGGTACTCCGTATCTCATATTGCAACCCCTGGGAGGAAATATTGTCTTTCGCTGATATCATGTATTTTACTATAAAACTCGATTTTCTTATTATTTTTTGCAATTTTTACTGTCTCTTTCACAGGAAACAATGGTGGACAGACACTATTTTCTTTTGGGTAAATGAAACTCTAAGTTCCTTTAGAAACACAAAAGGATGCTCAGTAATGTAATTCAGTCATCATATAAGTTACAATCACTTCAGATGGTATTCTGACCTCTTCATCTTCTGCACACTAATGCAGATTTCATTTTTAATGGAAAAAAAATGGGCCGTCAATATACACTCCATAACTCATGATGACACAATAAAAGTACGTTTTTAGAAATTTTGCACATTTATTCAAAATGAAAAACTAAACTCTCATTTACATTTAAAAAAAAATAAAAATTTTTATTTAACTAGGTGAGGCCCATTGAGATTGCAAGATCTCTTTTTCAAGGGAGCCCTGGTTAAGACAGCAGCAGCACCAAGTTACAGTTATATACATCAAACATTAGCAACACATACATTATAAAACATACAGTAACAACTTGCAAAGGAAGGCTTAAACAGGAGGAATCCTAATTGGCTAAGAAGGAAACCATTTACATACTCCAATGGAATCTGCCTCTATACCCTTCACCACATTTTTAAAATCCCTAATCGGGAGCAGCTCTTGTAGCTGTAATTCAGTCTGCAAGTGATTCCAGGCTTCAGGGGCAGAGAACATAAAAGCCTGGTTGTCAAAATCACTGCGAACCTTAGGGACAGTCAACAAAAGGATGTCATTTGAGAATAGACAATAATTACTGGCTTTAAATAAAATATACCCACAAAGGTAAGAGGGGAGCAGGCCAAGGATGGATTTATAAATAAAATGATACCAATGTGTGATTCTGTGCATGGTCAGGGAGGGCTGCTGAACCCTTGCATATAGGGTGCAATGGTGAGTGAGAGCTTTGCTACCCATGACAAACCTCAAAGCGCCATGGTACACAGTGTCCAGGCAATGCAAGCACTGGGCAGTGGCATGCATATACAGCAGATCACCATAGCCAAGTAGAGGGAGGAACGTAGCCTGAACCAGGTTTTGTCTGGCAGCATAGGAAAAACAGGATTTATTCATAAAATAAAACCTAGCTGAAGCTTAAGCCTCTTTACTAGGGTTCCAACATGAGGTCTGAAAGTTAAACGTTCATCAATTAAAATACCTAAATACTTGTATTGTGTCACTAGTTCAATCTGACTGCCCTGCAGGGTTTTAATGATCGGAAGAGAATCTACTCTCTTCCTAGCATTAGTTTTTGAGGCATTAAACACAAGTTTTAAACCAAGCGGGCATAGTTGTACAATATCAAAAGCAGCCTGCAAGTACTCAAGAGGCTGAGCAAGGGTAGCACCATGGCAGTGAATGACAGCATCATCAGCAGAAAAATAAAGCTGCGTGTGTGGAATGTTATGACCCTGGCTGTTAACATAAATCGTAAATAAAAGTGGACACAGGACAAACCTTGGGGGGCCCCTGATGTGACATGTAATATACTAGAGACAATATTGTCATATGTACACACATGGAAAAAATTATTAGACCACCCTTGTTTTCTTCAATTTCTTGTTCATTTTAATGCCTGGTACCAGGCACAACAAAAAATGCAGCTGATTACAAAATACTTTAGCCTAATTGTATTCCCAGGATATATAAGAGGCCATTTCGTGTCATAAGCAGCACTGCACATGCAAAGGCCTAGAGTGGTTTCCTGCTTACATTCAAGCCGTAGCACAACTCAGAAGTTGTCAGGTCTCACATAATGCCTAAAACAAAAGAATTATGTGAAACCACAAAGGCAGCCATTTTAGTACTGCTATAAATTGGCATGAGTGAGAGACAGGTAGTGAAAAAACTGAAGATCTCCACACAGCTGTTCATTACACCAAGAAAAAACAAGCCCAACATTGTACTACCAAATTGCTAGCTGGTCGCGACAGGAAACGTCTTTCTACCCGACAAGACGACAGTGCACTCATCTGTTGCTGTGTCAGGAATTGTCGTCAGACTTCCAGGGACCTGGGGCGCCGCTATAGCTCACCTGGTAGAGCTGGCGTCCCATGTACAGGGCTACAGTCCCGATGTGGAGGTCATGGGTTCGAGTCCCGCTCATGACCCTTTCACACATGTCCTTCCCCCCATTCTTCTCCCCCAGTTTCCTGTCTCTCTCTCACTGTCACTATCAAATAAAGGCACAAAGGCCAAAAAAATAACTTAAAAAACTTCCAGGGACCTTAAAAATGAGTGGGCACTGTCGAGAAATGTGACTTGTTCGGCAAGGACAGTTTTAAACCGACTTCTTGAAGCTAGTCTGAAGTCACACAGGACACGGAAGAAGCCCTTCATCAATGAAAGGCAGAGAAAAGCCTGTTACTCTTTGCTGAGGATCACAAGGATTGGACTGTTGATGATTGGGCGAAGGTTCTCTTCAGTGATGAATCCAATTTTCAGTTGATGCCCACTCCAACCAACCTACTGGCTCAGAGGAAGTCTGGAGACAAACCAGCCTGTCTTGCCCCTACAGTGAAACATGGGGGTGGATCAGTGACGATCTGGGGTTGTTTCAGGATCGGTGGGACAGGGCAAATGCAACTGTGTGAAGGGCAAATGAACCAGGTCATGTACAGGCCTACTCTTGAAAACAGTCTTCTTCCATCTGCTGGAAAACTCTTTCCTGCCTCCAATGACTGGATTTTGCAGCAAGACAATGCCCCTTGCCACAAGGCAAGGTCAGTTAAAGCCTGGATGGAGAACCAGAACATTGGAACCATGCCTTGGTCTGCTTAGTCACCAGATCTAAATCCAATTGAAAACCTGTGGAAAATCAACAAGCGCAAAATGGAGAACCGCAAGTCCAAAAACAAAACAAATTTGTTTGAATTTGTGCAACAGGAATGGGCTGCTGTGACCGCAGAACAATGTCAGAAGCTGGTGGAGAGCGTGCCAAGACGCATGGCTGCAGTCATCAAAAACAATGGTTATGTAATCAAGTACTAACTCCTGTGTGTATCATGTGATGAAAACAGACAGAAAAGAAAACATGGTATGCCTGAAAGCACTGTTTTGGTAGTACAGTGCCATAGCTATTGATGTAAGAACTCAAGTGATTTAGGTTATTATCAAGAAAACCATGGAAAATGGCTAGATATCAGCTCTTACATTAAAGTCTTGTGAGCTATTTTTGTTGTTCTTGTTATATTTGTCCAAACTAATGTACCTTTAGTTGTACCAGGCATTAAAATGAACAAGAAATTGAAGAAAACAAGGGTGGTCTAATCATTTTTTCCATGACTGTATCTATATATATATATAACTGTATTAAGCATGTGAGTGTATATATATATATATATATACATACACTCACATGCTTAATACAGACCTTTGGCGGTCATGACAGCTTTGAGTTGTCTTGAGTAAATCTCTTCAGGCTTTGCACACCAACATTCAGGCAGTTTGTCCTATTCTTCATGTAGATTCTATCAAGCTTTGTCACAGTGGATAGGAAGGATCTGGAACAGTCCATCTTGATGGTTCTGATGGGCTGGGCCCCTCAGGGGCATTCAGAGATCTGTCCTGAAGCCATTTCAGGGTGTCTGGGCTGTTTGCTTCAGTTCACTGTCGTGCTGAAAGTTCACCACCCCACCTCAGGTCTCTGCAATCTGGAGCACAAATTCTTTCAGGACCTCTTTTTCTCGAAAGTCATTTTTCTTTATACCCCATAAAAGCCTAGTTAATAAAGTGGTGTTCAGTTGGTCATCCTTCCAGCAGTAGAGGACTTGTGAAACTCTGCTCAAGTAACTGTTGGGTCCTTGGTCACCCTCCTAACCAAAGACCTACTTGGTCGGTTGCTCAGTTTGACTGGACAGGCAACAGCAGGCCTGGTACCCTGGTGGTTTCTTCCATTTCACAGCTATTGAGGTCACTCGGCTCCTCTCCCATCAGTCCATTAAAACTGCAGACACCTCTGAAATGAGAGGTGAAACATTCTCAAGAATCAAAAAGAGAAGTCCAGTCACCCTCTGCTCCTGTACTTTGGAGCTCTGATGCTCTAACTGTACCGACATAGGACAGTGGACAAATCAGGCATCAGTCCATTCTCATTTAACTGAAATGTTTATTCTAGTAAACAGTACAGACCATGTAGAGAGATTCACTGTTCAAAGTAAACCAACATCTGCTCTCTCCTCAGCTGTTAGTGTAATTGTAGCCAATCCCCCAAATGGTTTCTTAACAAGTTTACTTTTTCTTCTTCATCCTCACTCTTTATAGGACAAATATAACAGACATGATACTATATAGACTGTATACACACTGTATGCATCTTGATAAAGACAGCTTTGATTATTTTGCCTACATGGGATGATGAGAAGTTGAAATGTTTTGGATTGTTAGGTGTTTCTGTCTCTGCCTTTGTTAAGCGCTATGAGATGACTTGTAAATATGCGCTATACAAATAAAATTGAATTGAATTGGAATTGAGGGCAAAAAACAAACAAACAAACAAGCAAACAAAAAAACAAATCCAACAAGCTTCAGAGAAGAAAAAAGTAAAGTTAACAAAGATGAAACAAGTCCCCCCAAATCCGTTGACTGCTTACCAATAAGCATCAGCATGTCAGTAAAGACAGAATTCAAACACCTCATACCAAAATAAAATATTTACCATTTTGATGAAATAAACATTAAAACTAGGAAATGATTAAGCAGTAAATATGATATTTTTCATCTGCCACCAATCTTTAAATATTTCTTTATTAACTACTAGCTTTGCTGATGTTTAAATAATAGTGAATAATGAACATTGTCTTTTCTTTTCATTGTGCAATGAAACATTCATAGATTCTGCAAGTAGTGGAATGAAATCAAAACATTATTTCTTCTACAAAGTTGGGACAGAGGAGTGGCTGGCTGAGAATCTATAAATAGTCATGTAAAGAACATACGCTACATAAACATCAAAAACATCAGACTGGTTTCAAATAACGTACAAAACAACAAACGTAAACATGACCTATTGCACAGTGGAGGTATCAGATAACACATGTAGTATGAATGACATTAGTATTGTCTGTAACACACCCCTCTAAGCAGTACACAGCAGACGGGCTGAGCTCAGAGCAAGACAGGAACAGATGGGGGATCACAGTGCACCGCAGGGCTGAGTAGCACGACTTTTTGGTACTGACCAACAGGTATGCTGTGCCAAGAGGTGGCATCAAGCCTCCGGTCAGATCCATTAGAAGTTTTGGACACAATTCACACTCCAGAACTTTGGCTTAGTTTACGTGTTGTTTTAGTAGTGGTACAGAAACTCAGGTATCACATCAGCACTAACATGAAAAAGTTCTAAGTAATACCCAGCATAAATGTGTTGGCATGAGCACAGCTTTCATTCAAGCCAAGAAGGCCACATTGACTTAGTTGATTTTTAAGTCTCCTAATATTTCAGGTTGTTTCTGAGAGGTACTACAGGGAGCATGATTACTGCCACATGTAGCCCTCTGGTTTGTGGATGCTACTATTTATACTGTGTGAAGACATCACAACCCAGCCAGATGAAGATACAAACAATAGTGACCACAAAATGTCAGCTGCACCATAAAGTACATCTGGCATAATGTTAGAAATCCATTTCTTTTGTTACCCTCTGAGCTGCCCAAACCACATCTCAGAACAGAAGGTACCACTGTGTCTTGTGATACACAGACCTATTCTACATGAAAGATTTCTAGATTTCTGTTCACATTTCACCAAGGGTTTGCTTTCAAAATGCAGCTGAGTTATCTAGGTGTGATTAACAGCACAGATAAACTGAGGGCAAACTTGAAGGGACACTTGGATATTTAAACATTACCCTTTTATTTTGACTGCACAATCTGCCTGTCACATTGCTGTGAACAGTTTTCTGACACTGTAGTTGACTGAAATTAAGTTTGTTAGCAACAGCATTTCATTAAACCAACACTGTCTCACAGAGCAGCAGTTGTGGCAGCTTCACTCTAACCGAACTCAACTTAAAATCACTGTGCACTTGAAATGGAAGAAAGCAAAGCTGAAACAAAACTATGCTTCAGATTGCATTTAGTGTGAAAAAAAAACCCAAGCCATGACGCAGCCTATGCTGAATGGATGAAAACACCAGTGCATTAGTTCTGTCAGAAACTGGTCACATACCACTTTATGAGATACACTGCATCTTCCCTAACGTTACCCATAAACCAGATATATGCTTCTCCAGACACAGATAATCATCTTCCCAGAAAAGGTCATTAGCCGGGGCCACAGACACTTGACGAGGAGCCAATGTGTACACTTTCAAAATCACAAGCAGGTCACATGGACCTGCACATCAAGAAAATAAAAAGGCATATTCTTCCACCCAGAACTTCTGCCAGGACACAACTTTAAAACTAAGATGAAGCAAACAGGAATGTACCACAATTTACAAGTATTAAATAAAGTGTAGACGTATTCGAATCAGCCCTGTGCACACTGGCAAAGCATGCAGCCTGGAGAAGCATACTTCAAGCTCAACGCTAGGTTGTTTGGATGTGCACATCAAAGGAGCTGACTGAGTGATTCAACTTCTGCCAAGATGCAGATTAAAGATGGGCATGAAAACAAATGTCATCATACTTTACTGAGGTATAACAGATGTATGTCATAATGGCATACTGCTGCCACAAAGCTCATTCATTAGCTGGCTTACAGCACATTACATATAATAACACTGAATATCAGCATTAAAATAACACTAAAAAGTACCTGTGCCCAGCTGCTTCAGGACAGAAGATTAGACAGTGTTTCTATTTCATTAGTGTGTTACTTTAAGTGGCATTCGAGATAAATTGCCATGTTAGTCAAGCAGTGAAAGCGAATAGGTGGATGAAATCATGCTCGCTTCATAGATTTGGTGTCAGTGAGGAAGAAAAACAGGTAAAAGGGAGTTCCTCGGACAGCAGCATTTTCACTACAGTGTGACAGAAGCATGGCAAAGATTTGAAATGCCAACATGTGTTTTATGGCTCAGGAGTAAATAAAAGCTCTTCAGGAGGTTTAAGCTGTGTACAGCTTAGAGGGAGAAATCACTCTGTACCAGGGGCACCCCTCTATTGCAGAACAACATGTTGAAACAGCTACAGGAAAGGTAATGTTCATGATATGTAAACAACACAAAAAATGGCAGGGAGAGGCAGTTCACATTTCTATCTGGCAGTCAGTGGCTGCACTTCAACCTTAACTCAAGCATTTATGTCCACTTGGGGTGAATTCACATAACGAGGATTTTTAGCATTTCTACTCCCAAAATCACATGTTTAATCCTTGTTCTATATTTCAGTCATGCTGTTTTCCTCCTTAGCACCATCATGTGTTTAATGTGAAGACTGGAGAAGCAAATGTAATACTAAATACCACCAGGTCGTCTTGCTATATCACAGCAAAGCCTGATTAGCGTGATAAGGTTAATTTTGTCTACTTTGATTTTAGGTGTAAGGTTTCATTTTTTTTGTCAATGAGTATTTTTTTTTTTAGATAGGAGGTGTTTTCACCTTGTCATGTTTTGACTGTCACTTCAGTATTCCTCAGAAACATCATCTGACGTCTGTGGTGACTTGTCTTTATCAGCTGGTGATTTCCTGGAGGCGTTACCCGCCTGGCAATCTGTCAGATTGGCCGACGGGCCACCCTCCTGCCGCCCAGTGATCTCTGCAAGAGAGACCACTTCATATCAGACCACTGCAAAAGAAAGAACCACATCATGGACTGGGACAACGCAAAGATCACCAGATCAGAGAACAACAAATTTAAACGCTGGATCGAGGAGGCCATAGAAATCAGGAGATGAGCCAAAGACACCATGAACCGTGATGAGGGGGCATTCATGCTGTCCCACACATATAACGCTCTCCTGCAAAGACCACCGAGCGACAGGAGGCATGGCCCGTCGACCAAATCTGACAGATTGCCAGGCGGGTCACGCCTCCAGGAAACCACCAGCTGATAAAGACAAGTCACCACAGACGTCAGATGACGTTTCTGAGGAAGACTGAAGTGACAGTTGAAACATGTCAAAGGTAAAAACAGCTCCTCTCGCAAAAAATACTCATTGTCTGACAAAAAAAAGACACCTTTTACAGCAAAGCCTTCTTCAGAGGCTACTGCGGCCCCGCGCCAAGGCAAAATTAACATACAGTCTGAGTAGTTGCAAATTATTTTTGATGACAATGTGCTTTTCCAGTTATAAAGTACTTTGTTTGTCCTGGAGTTCCACACAAGATACAGCTTTTTGCATCATAGAGAGGACCACAATATTATAGTCCTGGAAGGACTTCTGACAGAACTTGAACATTTCAGTAAATTGGATGTGCTTCATATTTGTTATGGGAATGTTGGAAATAATCCTCCCTTCATTGCGGCCTACTAACATCGTAACATTGAAGGCAGACTGCAACAAACTTACTGCAACACAGTGAGGTTATTTACTTTGAGGTCAATATAAGCAATACAAAATCGTATTTAATCATAAAACAGGACTTCAGCCTCATTCACAAACAAGAATCTATGCAGCTCCAGTTCCACTGGTGGCTGGAAGCATTTCTATCCAGCCAACAGTGGCAGCAGACATCCATTTCCATTCCATTCCATCCATTCAATTATATAATTCCCTTTTTTTTCATCTGTAAACCTACTTTTTCACCATAGAAATTACTAAGTAGAATTTGTTTTCAAAATTCTTGTTGTTGCAAATGTAGTCAATATTGATTAACTATTTTAGAGTGACTGAGTGACTGAAATATTTTAGTTCTATCAGAAGACATCAGCACTGCATTACAGAATGGTAATGAGACCAGTGTGCGTCCACAAGCTTTGCTTTAAACAAGCCAACAAGTGTGGGACAGCTCATCTCTTAAAGTAACATTGGGGAGATTGTATATGCTCTGAGCAGAATACAGCTGCACTGCAAGCACATGGCAAAACACTGAGCAAAGTACATAATTGGTCATGGTCACACACAGAATACAGTCTCACATATATAAAACACAATATGACATCTGACTGCAACTGTGACAAAGGGGTCTGGTTGAAACACAATGTCTTCAGAAATTTAGTTCAGCAGAATCTTATTTTCTTTTTTTTCCAGCCCAGATGAAACCATACTCTAGTCACTTCAGTATGTCTCTCTCAAACATTAGCCGCGACTTCAAGTAAAGGGACAACATACAAAAACACAAGGTGAGTGGTTAAGTCCATGTTGGAACATTAAACTATGACACATCAGAAATAGCACTTTTTCACATCTTTCCAGTTTTCAGCCAATCACAGACTTTTCCAAATGCTGCAGCTTGTGCTTGCTGGTCTGTAGAGCACTGGAGTGACTACAGCTCAACTAAAAATAATACCACAAAACAACTACATTAACTTGGATGCTCTCGAAACAAAACGTGAAAATATAACAATATCTAGCTCATTAAATAAAAACAGTTTAATGTCCTTAATTTAAACAAACAAAAACTATATGAATTGTGGAAAAATGAATTCCCTCATCTTGTCTTTCATTTGTTGGATGTGGTATGACATCACAGCATTAGGATCAGAGTGCAGCTGTCAAGAAGAGGCATGTTAGCTCTGTCTATATACACTGGCCAGAGACTAAAAGTACTGCAGGTCACTGCAGAAATCTCTCTACAGTACACTCACACTCATGGACAAAGAATATATAGTTATACAATTTGTTACTGTCACTTCAAAAGATATGCTGACATCTGTTCATTTATCAGGTACTTGTCACATTAGAAAGAACTGTTTTGTGATCTTTAAAGCTGCTAAGAAGCATTTGCTTTTTCTTTATGTCCCATAATATAAACAAAAGTCAAAAGTGAACATATCAGACTTAAGCTGGGTCCAAGGTTTCCTTTTTACTGTGTGACAAACTTGCGAGAGTGAAACAGATATAGTTTGTGGTAATTTAACTAAGTACACAGTTACAAGATCTATTTTTTTTCCAAATACAGATGTTTTCACATTACAATCAGTGCTACTCTACCAGCATAATGAAAAAGAAAATGTCTGTGTAGGATCTGTGTAATGTGGCCTACAGGTAGCTTCAGTTGTCAAAAACAACCCTCTGAATGCTGTCATCGCGACTTCATTGGGTTTGTCTAAACTTGGACTCACTGGTGTTATGAATAGATAATAGAGCAAGTAGGGCTTTGAGGCCCCTCAGTTTATCCTGTGCTTCAGTAGTGTATCGCATATTCCTAAAATAAATTACCACAAACTAAGTGTCACACAGTGGAGCCTTTGGGCCATGAGGCCCTGGGCTGCTCACTTGGTCTGCTAAATAATCCAGTTTTGGATTATTACCTTAGGTGAATGAATTGCTAACCTGATAGAACCTAGTGGTGTGAAATTAAAAGGAAACCTGATATTTGGGACAAATGCTCAGCCAGAGTCAGATGAGAAAATTAATAACATTCTCATCTCTGCAGAGTTTTGCCTATCCTGGAATTAAGCAGATGAAAACAGCCTGCAGCGGAGGCAAAAAAAAAAAAAAAACCTCAACTAACATCAATGTTCTCACATCTTATCTAAGCTCGGGTTGGTGACAGTATTTCTGAAAAAAGAAGACAAACTAAAAACTAGGAATTGAAAATTCTCAATCCTGAGCAGTGCCAAACCCAGTCTGCTCCATATGCCTCTCAACAACAAATATTTACGTGACACCTCATTCAGATGCATTTTCTTAAGAGCAAAACAACTCAAGAGAGAATACTAACTGACACAGTCCAGACCATCAGCAACGCAACGATATATCAATATATCAATGTCACTGCTTTAAAAAGAAATATCTTTCAAGAAAACCCTGGGCAGTTTGTAGTATCATTTTTCTTCACTGTTGCTTGCTACAATGAAAGAAAAAAGTCTATTTTATCATGCCATTTGCCCACATTCTGAGAGTAGCTGGAGAAAAAAACACATGCCCAAATACAAACTGTCGAGGTGTTTCATCTGCGATGACCAGCTAGTCTGCTTAGTCCAGTGAATGGATTCATCACATTATTGTCCAGCCACTATAGTGCATATACACAGTGCATCCGTTCGTTTCCATCAAACCCTCTTGCCTCCTCCTCCTAATGTCATTTATCCCTCAGTTTTCCTTGTTTTCATGTCAGCAGGAGAGTTTTGCAGTGATCAGTGTTTGGCCCATAGTTTGCTTGTAATGATTTGTAATTCAGAGTCAGCCACCAGACTTGCCTGGGAGTTCTTTCTCTTTCTTTCTGCTTCGACTCATTAACTGTGCATATGGAAGTGCTGTTCTTGTTTCTGTGTGTGTGTGTGTGTGTGTGTGTGTGTGTGTGGTGGTGGTGGTGGTGAGGGGGGGGGGGGTTCCATGAACACTTGGAAGTTAGTCCAGTGAAGTACTTCATGTCTGAATATTTAGATGTCAGTCACATTTGTCTGCATTTCAGCCAGTGGCTATGTGTGCATTTTGTGTGTGGTAAGGATTTCAGGTCATGCATTGGACATCTCTGCCTTGCTGAGGGCGATGGCCAGCTCCAGGTCTTCCTGTTCCTGCTGTCTGAGCCTTTTCAGTCGCTCACGCTCTGCTCGCTCACTCTCACGCTTTGCCCACTCCAACTGCTGAGCCTCATTCCCAAGCTACAGACAGAAAGAGAAAAAGAAAGAAAGAATGAGAATGAGAGAAGCCCTTTTCAGACAGGTAAAGTGAGTACACCCCATTGCAGTATCACCGAAATGACAAGTGATTCAAAACTCATGATAATTGCATTATTTCTAATTGAACAGTTGAGAATTTCCTCTTATGAACAGTCACAAACACTTAAGAAAGACTGAGATGAAAATACACACCCCAAAGTAGAAACTCACTGCAACAAAAGTGCATACACCTGTGTTCATTTACACAAAAGTTAGAAAATCTGTGTAGTGAAACAATATTGAGTGCACCTGTGATTTCCAATCAGCCTAATTGCATGAAGATGATTGTTAAATAAGCTATGAACACCAGAACTTTCTGAGTTTTGGAGCTAAGCGCTGTGTCATTCTGCATGTCTGCATTATGGCTTCACAAGGACAAAATTGCAAGAGGAATTAAAAAATCTGAACGTGAGCCTTTACAAAGAGGATACAGGAATATGGGTGACAAACTAAAAATCAGTGGAAACACAGCTGCATCAGTAATCCGAGGGTTAAGAACATGCCACTAATCAGAGCTGCAGTGGTCGTCCTCGACATTCAACTTATGTTGACTATATCTAAGAAAAAAAACTTTCTTGCACTTAAGCTCAACACGAGATGACTTGGCAGAAGAGGAATATTCCAAAATCACACAACAGCTTATAAAAGAGGAAAAGGTGAAATCTATGACCTGGCCAAGTATGTGGCCTGACTGAATCCAACAGAACACCTTTGGGGTATTTTAAGAGAAAGGCAGAGTAACACTTCAGCAGCTGTAAAAATCAATCAATCAATCAATCAATAAATAAATAAAAATCTCTTTAAGCATGACTGAACATCTTACCAGGGATGTGAGCAAAGCACCAGTATAATGCATTGGAGGGAGGATTGAGTCCGTCATCAAAAATACAGGTGGATATACGAAGTATTTTTTTAAAAAATGAAAGATTTTAATCTCAGCAATGAAAGGTGTACTGACCTTAGTAGCACTGAGTTCTTACTTCGGAGCCTGTAATTTTAACATAGTAAATCTAAATTGTTAGTTGTTAATTTTACACAAGAGCAAATACGCGAGTGTTACTCAACGAAAAGTAATGCAATTACTGTAAGGCGATACAACTTGTAACCATTTGGTCACAATATTCAAAAGCACACAAGTAACTGGTACTGTAGCTCAAAAAATGTGTGTAAGTGTACCTAGCAGAATCTGCATTGAGGCTGCTCACACCTTTATTTTCTATTTACTGCAATTTATAAGAGGTAACTAAATATATAAACCATTCCATTTTTGAAGCATTGTCAATGTAATTTTACTAACTAAAACTTTTGCATGTTTGTGTTATATACTGCTCAAAAAATAAATAAATAAGGGGAACACTAAAATAACACATCCTAACGCTCAATGAATGAAATATTTCAGTTAAAAATCTTTATTCATGACCTTCGCCCTAAGTCGGCTGGGATAGGATCCAGCCCCCCATGACCCTAGTGAGGATTAAGCGGTGCATAGATAATGGATGGATGGATGGATGGATGGATGGATGGATGGATGGATGTATGGATGGATGGATGGATGGATGGATGGATCTTTATTAATTTAGTGGAATGCACTGAGAACAAAATAACATAAAAATGATCAATGTAAATCTAAATTATTATCCCATGGAGGTCTGGATTTGGAATCATACTCAAAATAAAAGTGGAAAATCACATGACAGGCTGATCCAACTTCAGTGGAAATTATGGATTATGAATTATGAATCTATGGTGCAAAGTAGCGTTGGTGGATGGAACGAGACATGATATCCCAGATGTGCTCAATTGGATTCAGGTCTGGGAAATGGGCAGGCCAGTCCATAGCATCAATGCCTTCATGCAGGAACTGCTGACACACTTCAGCCACATGAGGCCCAGCATTGTCATGCATCAGAAGGAACCCAGGGCCCACTGCACCAGATATGGTCTCACAATGGGTCTGAGGATCTCATCCTGTTACGTAATGGCAGTCAGGGTACCCCTGGCTTGCCCATGGAGGGCTGTGCGGCCCTCCAAAGAAATGCCTCCCCACACCATTACTGACCCATTACCAAACCGGTCATGCTGGAGGATGTTGCAGGCAGCAGAACGTTCTCCACGGCGTCTCCAGACTCTGTCACGTCTGTCACATGTGCTCAGTGTGAACCTGCTCTCATCCGTGAAGGGCACAGGGTGCCAATGGCAAATCTGCCAATCTTGGTGTTCTCTGGCAAATGCCAATCGCCCTGCATGGTGTTGGGCTGTAAGCACAAGCCCCACTTGTGGACGTCTGGCCCTCACACCACCCTCATGGAGTCTGTTTCTGACAGTTTGAGCAGAAACATGCATATTAGGGGCCTGCTGGAGGTCATTTTGCAGGGCTCTGGCAGTGCTCCTCCTGGTCCTCCTGCACAAAGGAGGAGGTAGCGTCCTGCTGCTGGGTTGTTGCCCTGCTACGGCCCCTTCCACATCTCCTGGTGCACTGGCCTGTCTCCTAGTATCTCCTCCAGGCTCTGGACACTGTGCTGTGAGACACAGCAAACCTTCTTGCCACAGCTCGCATTGATGTGCCATCCTGGATGAGCTGCACTACCTGAGCAGCTTGTGTGGGTTGTAGACACCACCTCATGCTACCTCTAGGGCTGAGAGCACTGACTAAATGTAAAAGTGACCAAAATATCAGCCAGAAAGGATGACAGCAGAGAAATGGTCTGTGGTCACCACTTGCAGAACCACTTTATAGGGGCTGTCTTGCTAATTGTCTCTCATTTCCACCTGTTGTCAGTTCCATTTGCACAACAGCAGGTGAAATTGATTCACAATCATGTTGCTCCCTAACTGGATAGGTTGATTTTGCAGAAGTGTGATTGACTTGGAGTTACATTGTGTTGTTTAGGTGTTCCCTTTATTTTTTTGAGTAGTGTACATATGAAATGCATTGACTTCATGGTCACTAACAAGCATTTTGAGAAACATTGCCAACTTGTTTTTTTTAATGTGAATTTCATTGTGTTTAGTCTCTTACCTTGACTTTTTCAGGTCCTGTCAGAGAGATGGATTACAAAACAGAGAAATTATAAACCAAAAAACCCTGAACTCAGTGGAACTAGGTTAGTTTACAAGATACCACACCACAGCACACACACACTGTAAAGGGATACCTGAAGAGTTTCTGTGCAGTCCTCTTTGAAACCCTGTCTTTACCTTGTCTTTGTCTTTCACCTTTGAGTAATTTGCAAGTTATTCTACAACCTTCAAGCTACAGTATTAAATCAAAGTCAATCATGAATTATTACAAAGCTAAAAGTTATTGAAGCTGAAGTAGACATTTGCTGCTGAAGTGCCACATGTAAGACAAGTGGACTGTAGTGAAACCAAACTTTCAGTGAATCCCTTCAAGTAGAAATATATTATGCTGCCAACTAAAGAAAAATAGAGACCTCTATAACAATAGATGCATGCAGAGAATGAGAAGCAACGCATTGTGTCTGAAACTTTAACTGTAGTATATATTGAGTTTATGCACAAAACGGGGATTTCAGGAAACATGCCCATTCAAGCATATGTCTTGATTTCACCCAATAACTTGTTGTACTGCTGTAAGATGGTATGACCATACCACACGACTAATGAATTAAATGTGTCTTCATAGTAATGTAAATATATGTTAGCAAGTTTTTTTGGTTTTTTTCTGAACTGTTAAGTAGTGCTAGCAGAATTTACAAGAAAGAAATCTGTACAAACGTTTGTTGAAAATCAGCTGTCAAGCTGGAACAGTAAGGCCAGACAGTACAGAAATAACCGGAGTGACTTTTGCAAACTTGGATCAAGTAGAATTCACAGAAAAGCCTCAGTCTATTATTCTGTTATTCCTTGAGGGTAGGACAGTTCCCCTGTTATCTAATCAAAATTTTTACAATCTCATATAATTTACTAAAGTAGGAAGGAATGTTTTTATTTTCAAGCCCTTGAATTACCTTTCAAACCCCAAAACCTGATCTGCAGGTTTTAAAAGGCGTGTTATGCCTGTTGTCAAACAAATGTCACGTTAAAGCAAGACTTCCTAGCACTCCTTGAACTACTCATGTGTGATGTTTTGATTTGAGCAGTAAAAACAACCATATCACGTTATTCTAGTAGTATAATTTAAAAATTGTGAAACAAATAAATAAATAAATAAATAAACTTTTTCCAATTCCTGGATTTTGTAAAAGATTAAGAATTGTGTGCTCCTTGGTCCAACCAAGAAGCCATTAGTGAATCAGCTGTGTGAGTCACGAGTCGCAAGTAGTGAGAGCTTTTGGCTGAACTGCAGCCTGTGTTTACATAAATTTAAGAAGTACACAATAAATGTCTATGGTATGTATATAGTATGCTATACAGTTTTCTAGTAATGGTAATAAATGCGGGCACTTAGAAAAGTGTTGTAAATGGTGATTCTAGGGTTATTTCTACTTTAGAAAGTGAATAATTAAATTAATTCAGTTTTTTTTTTTTTTTTCCTCTCATTAATTGATTGATGGCATAATACCTTTGTCACACTGCAAAGAAATTATTTTTGAGTTCCCTCTCCTGCTAATTATGGTTGTGCTGTTATAGAGGTGCGGGACTTTATATTGTAGTAAGAAATGAGCCCACGGTAAAGAAAAATGTGACAGGAGCAAAAACATCAATTTTAAGTCATGCTAATGAAATAATTTTCACAAATAATGCCTTTCTGAATAAACAGTAAAGCTGTCAGTGTGTATCTGAGGTTCCATAAAAACACATGTGGAAGCAGCACTAGGTGCTGTCAGGTTACAAAAAGATGTAACATGGATGGATTCTACAGAGTTGTGAAGAGAAAGACAAGATAAAGTGACATATTTAGACAAAGACATGCAGAACCAAAATAAATAGCAGATACAAAACACAAATCAATTACAAACAACAAAACAAATGGAAAACATAGCAGCACGAATGCACATGCACACACACATACACACACACACACACACACACACACACACACACACACACACACATCCACAGCAAGGCCATGCAGGGCAAACAGACTCAGGATCTGACAGCTGAGTAGTGATACTGCTGTATCTTGTGTGAGATAGAGTAATCTGACAAGTGCTTAAACTGAGTGGTATAAGTCAGTCATTTAGACACAAGCATTAACCCAGGCTGAAACCAGGGATTATCTGTCCAAAAAATGATCATCTGGAAGACTGAAAAGTGAAATGCAAAGTATTTTGTGATTATCAGAGGAATTAGTGTGGCAGTGTTGGGCTAAATGATCACTCATGGTTGCAGATGTCAATACTAGTATGAAAAGTAGCAATTAGAAAGAGTCCAACAAAAGGCTGTATGTTAGCCCCGTGTTGGACTGACGACCTTTTCAAGAGCACAACAGGTGTCTGTTAATTTTTGTATGTGCGCTCTCAGTGACTCTTCAAATAGTGGCTGTAAGCATCAGTGCAACAGACTGCTGATAGTAGCCCTCAGCCTCTGTCAAAGTGTGGGGAAACCAATGATATTCTTCCTGCCAAAACAAACTAACCACAAAAAGGGTCACACCCTTTCCTGCATTAGAGGAAGATAAGAGTCCGAACTCTGCAACCTGTACATCTGAATTATCAAACTGCAATTTCTAAAGTGAGTTCAAATGTTGTGTCACTGTGGAGAATGGGTGTAACTTTAGATATTGCCTCCTTGTCATTGACAGTATCTCTTTGACTGTCTGGTGCAGTTAAAATGGGCTCGTCAGATACTTGGATACAGTTTATAACTGGCAAATAAGTTTCGATGTGATAACCCCTAACTTTTTATGGTTGATCAACTGTCATTGTTCCCACAATTTAGGGGACAATTTTCCTGCTATTGGTTACACATCACCAGCAGTATCCTATCCCATCCCATCCTAACACGTAAGTTGAAAAGCACTCTTTAAAAATAAATATCTAAAATACAAATAAACAAATGGCATTTCAACAAAGTTTGGAGTTGAAGTTTGTTGTATTTTAAATGTAGACAACAGGATTGTCAATTTACTGTAAATTAGCTCCAAATACTGGATCTCGTACTCTTTAAGTAATAATGATCAGTATTGGTACACAAGTCTACCTCTAATCTCTGGCTAAGGCACAGATCAACACATTCTGCTGGTCAAAACCGGTTTTGGTCACAAACTCACAGCGACAACAGAACTCCGGGACACTGTGCACAGTCCCAGCACTAGGCTGTTATTCATGAAGAAACAGTTCCAGCACATTACGATCCCTTAAATCCCAAACGATCTTACAAACAGGGACAATAAAATGCATTTTTCTCCATTCCTAACTAGGAGATATAATATGTTAATCAGGAAGTGTTCAATATATTAGTAGGTGTGTCTTTTTAACAGAACCAAAGTAACTGTTGTCCTCTGATTTGAGTCCTCACACGAAGCAAACAATGTCCAGACCCCAGTTCTGTATATCAACAGAGTTGAGTTCTTTCTGCTATGGGAAAAAAAATGAACTTTTTTTTTCTAAAACTATTTCTTTAATACTCTAGAAAACTGTCACCAATTCCATTTTTCAAAGCTGAGATGGGGTATTTTTGTGAGTGTTTTAACAGAGAAGCTTGTAAACATGAAGAACAGAAAACGGTTAGAATGACGAGCATCAGAGAATCTGAAACTGAGTCAGCAAGCTACCTGAGTCCTGTGTCATCCTACCTTGTTAGCTGGCTAAAATATTAAACACATAAACTAGGTCAGTGCAGTCAGTTTTATAAGTTCACTGTATATTGTTTTCAACTTGATGGTGACAAATGAAATTACATACAAATTACATTATTTATGTCATTGTGTGAAGAATTTGGAGTGGAACGATGAAGTTTAAATCAACATCACCATCCATGAAAACATGAAAAATCTACACTAACCAATCATGTTATTACGAACACTTGAGCAATTATCCAATCAGTCAATCATGTGGCAAAGACGGTTCTGGAGTGTCACAGTACGTTCCCATCATTTTTGGTGTCAGATGGGCTGCCTTGACTATTTCAGAGTTTAGTCAAAAAAGTGAAAACCACAAAAAACAACCAGTGGGTGTCAGCTCTGTGGAATGGCATCTCTTTGTGGAGAGAGTCAAAAGAGAATGGCAAAACTGAGTATCCGGTTTCCCAAGATAAACACTCTTTACCATTGTGGGGAACAAAAAACACCTCAGAATGGACAGCATGTACAATCTTGAGGTAGATGAGCTATATCAACTGAAGACCATACCAGGTTCCACTTGTGTCTGCCAAAAACAAATATTTGAGGCTGCAGTGGCCTCAGACTTACAAAACTGGACGGCAGAAGATCAAAAAAATGCAGTCTGGTCTGATAAATCTTGATTTCCACTGGGGCACACAAGTGGTGGAATCAGTGTTTTGCACCAACAGCATTAATCCATTGACCCAACCTGTCTTGTATCAACAATATAGGTTGGAAG
The DNA here is from genome assembly GCF_000690725.1 of Stegastes partitus. Taxonomy (NCBI): domain Eukaryota; kingdom Metazoa; phylum Chordata; class Actinopteri; family Pomacentridae; genus Stegastes; species Stegastes partitus. Next base: position 541,041 of record NW_007577826.1, read on the forward strand.
TTGAAATGTAAACACATGGAAAACTCATGCCACACCTCAAGTCACTCACTACCAATCATTCAGGGTTTGCATCTCTTAAAGGCCACAATTTACCATTTTTTTAATGGCTACTTCTGACATGACATTGCGATGCGTCACAAAGCAAACGTCATCTCAAATTGGTTTCACAAACACCACAATTAATTCAGTGGACTTCAATGGCATCCTCTGTCACCAGATTTGCTTCCAATGAAAGACCTCTGGAATTGACAGCATGATTGTGCAGCTGACAAATTTGCAGAATAGAAGTGATGCAATAATGTCAGCTTGGACCAGTATCCCAATGCACTGTTTTTAACATCCAAGATCCATACCGTGAAGAATTTAGGTTGTTCTGACATCACAGAGAAGCACTACTCAGTACTAATACAGTGTTCCTTGTAAAGACCTCAGTGAGTTTATATTGACACTCAGTCTTAGTATAGTATTATATGATTACCCAGGATTAATTGACGAAAAAGCATAACCTATGCTATCTCTGTGTAAGCATTTCTAGACGTTGTCTGGACAACATCTAGTCACCAGGTTATATTGACTATTTAACTCATGTACTACTGTCAAAGCACCCCATTTCCACCTGCTACTATTGTGATTTATATCTCATACATTATCAAGTGTGAAGAGGACAGATTGTGTAAGCCTTCTGTAATAACTGACTGACCTATGGTTGAAGACTGTTGCTCAAACACAACTGAATATACATTTAGACATTTACTTCTAGAAAGGAACATTCTCGTAGTGTTGTTCCATTCTCTTTGTAATTAGGTCAAATTAGCAACAATACAGTAACAATATACCATGTTTAAAAATACACAGTAATGATTGAGATGCCACATCCTATTCCTGAACGGAACTTTTGGCACTACGAATTAGGGACGCCATGGATCACGAAAGTCCTGGTTCCTGTCATATCATCTCACATCACATCACATCATACCATATCATATCACCCAGATCACTTTCTGTAAAATTACAAAATAGGGCCTTGGCCTTAGCAGATGACTGCATTCCCAGAGTAAACTTCTAGTTACTTTAAAATTAACACCGGTAGTAAAACTGTATTTTACGCTATGAGTGTTAAACTTTGCTGTTAATCCATGATTGCTGGACTATGGGTGAGGATCTATACAGATGACTATGGTCCATTACCACTGCTCAGAAATTTTAAGTGGTGTCCTTCAGTCGCAGTGACGTGAAATCTTGTAACTGTGCAGGTGTGTGTGCAGAGCTGTGTGGCCTGGTGTGGACACTTACAGTAAACAGTATCACTTATCTCAACTTACAGAACTGAAGTCTGTAAAACCTGAAGTACAGTCTTTAGGGGGTTTACTTGATGCTGAGGATGGGGCAAAAGGGTCTTTTCCACTGAATGGGTCTCCCAGGCCCTTTTTATTCTGGAACGGGTCAATGACGTCACCGCTGAACGGCTGGAAGGGGTCACATGGTTTGGAGGAGTCAGCTGTGCCACTCATGCTCACTGGTGTAGTCTTACCTAAAGACATAAAAAATGGAGGTAGACATCATCACAGAGAAGAGAGTTTTCCTTATGAGGCACTTTTTATATCATCAGCAATCTTTTTTCTACCTCTTAAATGAATGTAAGAAAAAAACAAGCATTATCAATCAAATCACAACACTAATGCTTGTCAGGTGACAACAATTTGACAAGTCACAGGCTTCAGGTTACTCATATCTCCAGAGGAGGATGTACACAAAATAAGTAGATATGTTCACTGATAGCTGGGAAAAAAACATGACTTTAGCTAAAGTCTCACAATTCTCAGCTTAGTGAATTATGTTGATAACACAAGACCTGATATGATCTGTTCTGGACTAAAACATACAAACTGAAATTTCTCTGGCTCTCACAGTTCAGCCCACGCCCTGCTTCACTTCCAGTGTCACTTCAAACCTACCGACCAGCTTTTGAAAGCCACAAAAGTTTCACATCCCCATGTAGCACTGCAAACAATTCAAATTATGTTCCAACACAAATCTTTCTTTAAGTTATGAACTGCAGTACATCTTCTGGAGAACGGAAATATATAAAAACAGCTGGTAAAGGAAAAACACAGAAAAGGACAACACCCAAAGAACTAAAACCAAAAGTGATACCCCATAACCAGCAAAACAATTCTTAACGGTTTCCTGGTAAATCATTTGGTTGGGTTTCTGCCCACATTACCAAATGCTGGTGCACCAATTTACCAACTACATAGTACAACAATATTGTGTGTGTTCAGAGAGTACACATAACCACATTCGTGATAACAGTCCACAGAGACTTACCCGTAATATATTTTACCTGTAATAATGTAATTTAACTTGTAATTAATGCTAGAAAATGAGAAAAACAACTTGAGGTAGAAAGTCTATCCCTAAACTTCAGGACAACACTTCTGGCAAAATTACTAGCTCATTTAAAATGTGAGATATGAGTTGTAGAAAAATTTAAATACAATTTAATCAAATTCTACTTTTTGTACCTGGCTGGTTAACTTCCACAAACTAGGGCTGCAACTAATAAACTATTCCACTGACTCAAGTCTGTAAAATGTAAAAGAAAATTCCCCTGTAACTCATGGAATGATCCTAAAATGCCACACACACACACACCCACACCCACACACACACACACACACACACAGAAACGCACACACACACACACACACACACACCCACACACACACACACACACACACACATATATACATATGGAAGTTTATTCTTGTGACTGGAACTGTTATGTGTGACAAACAACCTAACCTTATGGCCCACGAGCATTTGTTTTTTGACTTGAGATTTGTCACATTTAGGCCCTCTGACACTGACAGCATTTAAGACTTGCAGGCATGGAGAAGTTGACAAACTGCTATCCCTGAAGACCAAACAAACAGGCACTTTCCTAAAAAAAACACTTTTCATATAAAAATGCCTATTTGTCAGACTCAGTAATGCCTATATATGCATGAGCAAAAACATAACACAACAATAATCATTGTCACAGCAGTGTCAGTTCACAGGGAGCTAAAGCTGGGCCTGGCAGAGGATCGTGGGAATGTTAAGACTACGTTGTGGTGCTTCTGTAGGTGTTAAACCACAGTACCAGAGAAACTGTTGCCATACAACAAATTCAGTCCTATTACCCAGATAACCTGACTGATTGGGGTGAGCAGTTCATTTCACACTCTACGCTGAGCAAAACTGCCTGCCTGGCAATCAGTTTTTTCCTCTTTCAGTAAACTGTGTACATGGGTGCATTCACACTTCAGAAACCACAATGATGAGCTCCACCCTGTTTTAAATTTATCTACTACATTTGTGGCATGTAATGTTAAAGTGTACCATACATGCATCATGCAGCTTGTAATCTATTGAAAACAATAAGTTACAGCAATGTGCCACAGCATGCATGTACATGTGAAGATGAGTAGGGTAGAAAATGTAAAAACACTAAACTAAGTATCTGAAGAGAAAGACAACAGTTTAACTAGTAAAAATGTTGCCATTTGCCAACTGCACACAATGAATTTCTCTGAACCACTAACCCTTGTAAACACGTATACACATAAGGGAAGGAGAGAGGAAGCAAGTCAGGGTGTGTCTGCTAACAGTAGGCTAAGTAAACCACACATTAACGCTCTTACACCATCACCTTCACATGTGCACATACACAAACAACAAAGCAGCAATTTGTGAGCAACAATAATAATACAAGATATATGAAAAAATCACAAAAGCATTAATGTGACATTTAACCTTGGGTGTCACAGAGTGAACTTTGGAGTTGAAGCTGGCTAGAGTCTGAACAAATAAAAGACTGACATCCAAGCTCTGACAGACTTCTCTTTAGTTCCCTTTGACAACCACTGAGTCAGCAAGTGTGTGAGATATGTAGAGCAGCAAGTGTGGCTTATCCTGAAACACAATATTGTCAGTATGAATGCTGAGTTCTAAACAGACAGAGTTGTACTGTAGCCACAAATTAAAGTGCTAAATCAAACATACTCTTAATATCTTTTAAGTATTTCCAAGTCATTAATTTCTACGGCTATTACTTGTCATCTCAGCTAGCAGTTGGCATTTTGAAGCCACAGTTACTTGAGAAAGTGAGAGAATATTTTTTGAGCTGCACCAGTACTAACCTAATTTTAAATGGGATTTGGTTTGATCATACTTGACTTTTGAGCTTCACAAGGCAAGCCACTGGCAATGGTGAAAAGGTTCATTATTCCACTCCAGAAAGGAAAAAAAAAAGAAAATTTGGTATAAAGTCTTGGGGAACACAATTTACAGGGGGAGATACAGAGTCTGTTACTGACTAGGGTGAGACCAATAACCAGTGTAGACGTATACCAAACAACAAAGGCACCTGGCTAATTTTAGTGACTATCCAGCAGATTTAAAATAAATTTTAAATTCAGACATGTTGCATTCATACATACAAGTACATTCAGGTGTCAGCAGACACCACTGCAGATATCTGCACTTTAGGCAGCACTCTGAAATGTTATTTGTATAGCACATTCTGTCACAGGTAAATTCATTTTGCTTTACACTAAAATTAATAAATAACCTGTCAGGAAAACATATATTTAAAAAACACCCTTAAAATTGTTTTTTTTTGTTGATTTTTCAACATGAAAGTCATTTTACCACTTGCCACTTTATAAAAGTGTCAAACTTCATCGATCTAAACAGTGTATATTAGATTCTTTTTTCTTAGAAATATCCTCCATTTCACAAGAAACGCATCCTTTATTGTCTTGCTAATTCTAGGACATGAAACAAGAGAAGTATCTTTTGACAAAATCAGTGTGAACTGCCAAGACACAAGGTACATTGTGTGTGACAGCTGATGTGACAATGCAGCACAGCTGCTGGGGACTTGATATCCAGAAACAATAAAAACTAAATATTTATTAATGATTTTTTATTTTACTTTCCATGCTACATCAGTATGATAGTTAAGTGTGACCTTCACACATTAAACATTATGAGTGAAGAAAAGCCACTGATGTGAAAGTTAATCAAAGTCAATTCAGTATCAAAACACTATCTGAGTAATGAGAAAAACAAATTTTTACACCCCTGACAAAACCTTCTCATTGCAGTACAAAAGGATGTAAAACATGATATGACATGCTTCCTTGGCATTGCACGTCAAGTTGACTTGAGAAACAACATAGAAAACACAGTCTCTGACAGCAGTGGTTTGGCATACACATGAAGGCTTTTATCTTCTCTGTACCCACAATGACATTCTTTCCTGTTGACTTGTCAGACCTGAGTTTAAGGTGTGCTTTTTACGTTGGAGAAGAAAAGTTACGCAAAAGATAACATATACAGAGCACCACTGCTTAACAATATTCTGTAGAGCAGTTGTTTTCAAAGTGTGGTTCTCCCTTAGAGAACAATGAATAGCTGCGCCCCCCCTGACACACATACACACAATTTCAACATATTTGGGTGTTTCTTTTTATTCTTTTACACATCTTAAACACATTTTAAATATATTTGTGTTTTTAAGTAACTGTCAATGCATTTACACATTTAACAGTCTTTGTAAACATTTTAAACACGTTTTTAAAGAACTTTCTATTCTTGTACACATTTTACACCGTCTCAAACACTTTAAACATGTGCTTTTAAAGAACATATTCTTCTACACGTTACACCCTTCCCTTTTAAAACATTTTAAACATGTGTTTTCATAGAACTTTCTATTCCTCTATTTTTACCTTTTGACATATTTTAAACATTGTTTCTTTAAATAAAAAAAGACTAAACATTTAAACATCTGTGTTTTTACATGTCTTTGACATAACTAACACATTTTAACATAAATAATCTTAATTCAACTTTTATACATATTTAGTCTTTCATCTAGTCTCACCTTTTGTTTAGTGCGTGCAATGAGTCTGGGTCTTTGACGTGCACAGGCGGCTGATGCAGGGATGCACTGGGGAGAGGAGCAAACGAAGATCATCCTCTACCCGCAGTCTTGACCGGTACTTGCTTTTTACCTGTGTGAGTGCAGAAAAACCGCACTCACACAGGTATGTGGCTTCAAAGGGGAGTAGTTCACGCATTGCCTTTTTTGAGAGGTGGGGGAACTCAGTCTCCACAGACAGCCAAAAGTGCACAACTAACACGTCACTCAGCTTTTTCTTTCCAAGTCCATACTAGAGTTAAGACAAGGGCCTCTTCCTCTTGCCTGGTCAACTCATCACGGGATGACACTGAGAAGGAGAATGGATTTCTCACCCACTGATTAGCTAAGGTCTCCTCTCCAAAATACTCAACGAACTGCTCATGCAGCCCCTCCAAATGCGCAATGACCACCTGCTGTACAGTGTCCACTTGCAGCCCTGTCTTTTCTATGACATCCTACAAGGTCGGGAATGTTTTAACACGAGCACACCACAGGTCCGACTTCTTCCTGAATGGAGAGACCTGATCATGTGCCATAAAGACATGGCACTCTTTGCCCTGCAGGGAGCTCTTCAGTGCATTTATCCGGTCAAATATATCAGAAAGATACGCCAACATTGCAACCCAGTTCATGTCCTCCATATGCTTCACCAATGGAGAGCTGATTTCAGCAAGAAATAGGAGCACTTCCTCACGTAAATCACACAGGCGGGTGAGGACTTTGCCCCGGGACAGCCATCAAACCTCGGAGTGCAGCAGCAGGTGTTGGAAGTGAGCGCCCATCATATTGCAGAGGATGGAGATAATTAATTAGGATCACAATTTTTACCGCCTCGTCCAGGACTGTGCGCAGCTCTTTTGGCATCTTCTTGGTTGCCAGGGCCTGGCGATGGATGATACAGTGCGTCCAAACAGCGTCCAGGGCAACCGCTTCCACCTGCTTCACCAGACTGCTGTGGCGGCCTGTCATTGACCTGGCACCATTAGTGCATATTCCACAACAGCGGCTCCAATCAATGCAACTCTCCCGCATGAAATCATTCAAAGCCTTGAATATTTCTTCTGCTGTAGTACGAGTAGGCAGAGGATGGCAAAACAAAAAATTCCTCGTGGATATTGTGCTCTTTAACATAACGCACATTAATTGAGCACAGTCAGCGACGTTGGTAGACTCGTCCAGTTGAATAGAAAAGAAAGGGCTCTCATGAACAGTGTCCAGCACCTGTTCCTTCGCGTCAGATGCCATGTCTGAGATGCGGCGCTGGATAGTCTTGTCTGACATCGGGATGATATTTAGCTTGGCGGCTGCGGCGTCTCCCATCATCACACAACACATATCTTTTGCAGCAGGTAAGATTAATGTTTCACCGATGTTGTGGGGTTTACCTGCTTTGCTATGCGTAATGTAACCCGATGTGATGCCTTGGTTGCCTTTTCATTTACAGTAGTAAATATCTGGATCGTTTTTTGGGGGGACAGCAGTTCATTCAGCTTCCTCTCAAAAAACTCCAGAGGCTTGGTGACCAAATTTGGGTGCTTGGTGGCGATGTGATGCCGGAGTCAACATAGTCTCATATCGATAGATAGCACCTCTTTACACACAACACACTGTGGCAGTGGGGCATCTTCCGAACCAGTGCATGAAAATCCTGACTTTAAATAATCATCGTCATACTTTCTTCTTTTTTTGGTTGCCCCCTGGTAGATGTAGGCAACAAAAATGTATCCATTTCGCTCCTGGCAAGCTAGCTAAAAATGTTTTCTTTTTCCTTTTTTCCCCATCTTCTTTTGTTTGTTAACAGTGTTTACAGTTATTTTTTGTGCCCCTCCTGAAGAACTCTGGCGCCCCCGACAGGGGACGCGCCTCATAGTTTGAAAACCCCTGCTGTAGAATAACTAATATCACACCTTTTCTTCTTTTTTGACAAACAGATACAGGCTACAAAAACCATCAGAACTTACCATACTGTTGGACTAAGTAATGGTTACCTAAAGTCCTTCCCTGAATAAATTGACGAACAGTCCTGTGCCATCACTGCTCCTCTCATCTGTGACTGCTACTATAACAGACTAACAGATGCTGCTGGTAGAAAGAAAGATGAGCTTTTTGGTCTTTTTGGGGTTGCTGCAGGAGGGACTGGTGCGCTTCACAAAATACATGGCATCATGAGGAAAGAACATTATGTGGAAATATTGAAGCAACATCTCAAGACATCAGCCAGGAAGTTAAAGCTTGGCCACTAATGGGTCTTCAAATGGACAATGACCCTAAGCATACCGCCAGATTAGTTACAAAGAGGCTTCAGGACAACAAAGTCAATGTTTTGGAGTGGCCATCACAAAAACCTGATCTCAATCCTGTAGAAAATTTGTGGGCAGAGCTGAAGAGGCGTGTGGAGCAAGGCAGCCAACAAACCTGACTCAGTTCCACCAGTTCTGTCAGGAGGAATGGGCAAGAATTCATCAAACTATTGTGAGAAGCTTGTGGAAGGAAACCCAAAACGTTTGACCCAAGTTATACAGTTGAAAAGCAATGATACCAAATACTGAGGAAATGTATGTAAACTTCTGACTTTGAAGAAAGTAATAAAAAATCTCTCTAAAAAAAAAAATCTCTCTCTCATTATTCTGGCATTTAGCAAATAGAAATAATTTTGGTAATCCTAACTGACCTAAAACAGGAAAGATTTAGTCGCATTTAATGTCAGAAAGTGAGAAAAAAAAGGTTGTGCGTCTTTTTATACAGTGGATGTAAATTTCTGGTTTAAACTGTATTCCTTACAGGTTAATTTTACTGCACCTGTGGGTAATGAGTACTGTTGTCATCTTTTCAGGTAAAATGTAACCTCAAGTCTGTTTTATTCTCTGTGCTGTGGTCTTTGCCCTGCTATCTACTCTGTGTGTGAGAACGTCAGCCCCAGCCTCATGGCAGGACAGAATGGCCAACAGGCAAAAAGCCCTACTCTGTAGCCATGTTCTATATTATTGGATGGAATTATCAGCCAAATTTCCATTATTGGAGCAGTAATTTATTGGGTTTACTTATCAAACATTCATTTATCAGTGCAACAATTTCCTTACTGTCTAGTTACGTACAATTCCCTCACTCATTGTACATTTTCTCTGGTCACTGTTCAAGAAGACACATAGGCATGATGGTTGTGTGGTAATCACCAATCATGTATTTCAGTTTTGGATAAAGAAGCTAAGGACCTACTTTCATTTTAAGATAAGCCCTATTTTGCTCACCATGGCCAGTATTCACAGAGGTGTTTTCATCATTCATTTTGAAAACATCAAAATAATGCTCATGATTTCAATTGCTCATTCAGTTGCTGGAGTTACATATTTGAAAAGATATGGAGTGACAGATGGAATTTCCTATAGGTTGCAGCGAGGCAAACTTTTGTCATACATCAGTGGATGTGCTGAAAAAATTTCAGCTCTATCAGAAGTACAGGTCATTTTTTGGAGTATTTGAAGTGTGAAATGTCTAGAAATTTTGATTTCTTGTAGTTAGACACATCTGATTTAACTACCAAATATCAAAATTTAAGCAAAACTGAGTTATGATTTTAGGTTATGCAAACCTGATTTTGTACAAGTCCATGCAGTTAATTCTAAGACATTTTGCATTTGTGATGCCCCCTAGAGGTGAGGCACTTTAATAGATAAGCTTGGGGAAAATTTAAGAACATGTGTGTTGAATTTCAAATTTATATCTCAATGCTTTCAGGGGTTATTGCATATTTTTGATCACACAAATTGCTCTGTCCTCAATATGACAGGTTGTTCATTGATTAGATTTGTTATTTTTGGTAGGTTCAGACTGCCTATTGTTTGGAATGTACTTTGCATCATTTTTTGTTGTTCTTTGTCATAGCACTTTTATTTTGACACAGGAAGTGACACTGCGGAAGTGGGTATGAATGTATTATTGTAGAAAACGCGGAATGGATGTGTGATTTCTTCCGGCGTCTTGTCCATCAGGTTCTCGTGTGTTCAGTCCATCAGAACTCAATAACTGTAAGTTGTGTGTTGGCCTTGTATGGCAATAACTTATGGGTGAATGCGGATATATGCCAATGCCAATCACATGCGTTAGCCGTAGCTACGTGCCAACTTTAGCCATATTCACTTGCATACTGAGTAAAGGTTAGCTTCGGTGTTACTTATCCAGTAAGTTCTTGAAGGTACTTTGTGTGTGATTGTAATTCTTACATGTATAATTGAGAGTTTGTATCTTCTCTTGTTTTTTTAGTTTCACTCTGTTTGACGGTCATTAAAGGAGCATGGCTGCTCGTTTTCCTGACTCTCAAAAGAGTTTGGCTGGCTGTTTAATCTGTCATAACACTGCGGCAGTACAACACATAGAGAGCAGTACACAAATAATTATTTTTTTAGTTATAAACTTGACTGTTGGGAAGACTGCATTTTGTTTTTTTGTTGTTGTTTTGTTTTTTGCTTCAATGAGTTTTATTCTCAAGGTTGTATTTTTGTTTGATATTGAAGATTTTTGTTTGATTATAACATCACAAATCTGATTCCATGAAAAGCAGATGCAGTGGGACACTCACCACTGGGTGGTTTGGGTCTCGGGGGAACGCTTTTCTTCGGAGGCAGAGCTGGTGTGTCATTCTTCCTGCTGAATGGGTCCTCCACAAAAACTGGCTGGAAAGGAGTGGTAAGAGAAATATGTTTTATTGATGCACTATAATCTGACAGGCTATAAGACAAATTAGGTAATAAGAGCTCTGAAACACAACAATGAAATATGACCAATAAAAGATAACACCATCACCATCACAATGATAAATTACTTGCATGGACAGTACTGCTATTATTACTGTTGCTATGCTGAAACTCTTCAGTAATTATACTGTATTGGCTCAGCAATACAGCATGAAGGCACTATCTCTGCAGTACGAGACTGGGAAAGTCTGTCAGCCCAGAAAGTGTGCATCCAAGATAAGTTTGGCTTCTGGTACCTTCTGGTAGTCAGGTAGCCAACTGGCCCTTCCTTCGAAAGGGTCTCTGGGCTTTGACATGTGGCTGAAGTCTGCAAATCCAGTGGAACTGTTACTGCTGCTGCTGAATGAACTGCTGCCAAACGGGTCCAACGTGCCAAAGAGATCTAAAAATAACACAGTTACAACAAATATCTATTCAATTCAATTCAGTTCAATTCAATTTTATTTTTAGAGCGCAATTCACAGCATATGTTATCTCACAGCACTTAACATAGTAAGATACAGACCTTACAAATTTTAGACAGAGAACCCAACAATCCAAAGTTGCCTTTGGACTCCATCTGAGCAAGCGGTCAGCAACGGTGGGAAGGAGTCAACCCTCCCCCAATCAATATGTGTGTTAGATTGTTCAGGAGAGGAAATACTCTTCTATTAACTTTTTCCATAAACTCTTATACTGTATGCTACGACACCATCCAGAATTGACCATATTTCTATAGCAGTGGCAGGGCTGCTTACACATTGCATGCAATGAGATGATATGTTAAGACAAGTTAGGATAAGTATTGAAAATGTTAACTCTTTACAGTCGCAAGTAATCGGCCTAACCAGATCTTGTGTGACTATTATCAAGCTGTATTTGAAGTAGGACTGGCACAACAAAATCTGAGTGGATAAGTTCACTTGTAGCACCATGTAGGCAAATGTGACACCTTTCCTCGGCAGCCATGGTTTTAATAGGCAAACCAACATGGTTGGTTGCTTAACTGTCTGAGTAAACAGTGGTCAGAGTATGGTGACAGGCTCAAGTTTCTCCAATTAGTGAGGCATTCAAGCTGACCCATAGTGCACGCGTGTTTGCACGGACTACATTAATATCCTGGAATGAATGAAGTGAAGCTTTTCTTGAAAATGAAATGAGGTTTATTTTGTGCTACAGAGAACAAACAGCTATTGAAAGATGTAGAATGCACTCTCTGACATCAGACATAAAAGTAAGAGTTAACCTATGGCATCAGTATCATTTCAAAAGTTAAAAAAAAAAAAAAAAAGTTGTGAAAGGTTGAAACTTAGTGGTTGACAGCTTTATATCTAACAAAGGCTTTGCAAGACTAAAACACTGACTAAAATAGGACAATTAAATGTGGACTATTAAATATTAGATCTCTGTCATCTAAGTCTCTTTTAGTTAATGATCTGATAACAGATCATCATGCTGACTTAATGTGTCTGACTGAAACTTGGCTGCAGCATGAAAAATACGTTAGTCTAAATCAGGGGTCTCAGACTGGCGGCCCGCGGGCCATTTGCGGCCCCTCCTCCCCGTCCAACCGGCCCGCAGCCCATGTGAAAAATATAATGTAATCTGGCCCACGAAGTTATTTTTTCATTTACATATATTTTGCAGTTGTTTCATGTCAGTTTGAGTTATCATCTATAATCTATAATAAAAAATAAATACATTTAAAAAGAAAATGAAAAAAAAAAACGAAAAAATATTTCTATCGGGCAAAGGTAATGTCAAAGGTTAAGCACGTGCCCGCGTTTTTCCGCCAGTTTTAGATGAAGGGAGAGCTGGATTTGGGGCTGTTAACAACAAGGATGTCTCTTTCCAAATCAAAAAGAAAAGTGGATGATGAACACCGACAGTTTCAAGAAAGATGGACATTACAGTATTTTTTCGCAGAGTTCAGTGGAAATGCTACCTGCTTGATATGCAAAGAAAAAGTCGCTGTTCTAAAGGAATATAATCTCAAGCACCATTACTGGGCTAAACACGGAGAACAATATGAGAAATACCAGGGAGATGAGAGGAAACAACGAGCTACACAGCTGCAGAGAGGGCTAACATCTCAGCAAAAACTCTTTCATAAAGCCAAGAAGGACGCTGACGCTGCAGTTCAAGCTAGTTATGTGGTGAGTGAGTTAATTGCCAAAGCTGGAAAACCATTCACCGACGGACAGTTTTTGAAGGACTGCATGTTGCAAGTTTCTGATATCTTATGTCCAGAAAAGAAGAGCCTATTTAATAATATCTCTCTGTCGGCAAACACCGTGGCAGAGCGGATTAGCGAGTTATCAAGTGACATATATGAGCAGTTACGCACCAAAGCTAGCGCTTTCGCTGCATACTCTGTCGCTCTTGATGAGAGCACAGATAACACTGACAATGCTCAGCTAGTCATTTTCATCAGGGGAATCAATGAACAATTTGAAGTGATAGAAGAGTTTCTAAGTTTGTGTCCAATGCACGAGCGCACAACAGCCAAGGACATATTCCAGCAGCTGCATGATGCGATTGAACGCGCTGGGTTGCCATGGAACAGACTGGTCGGCATTACGACTGATGGAGCCCCGTCCATGACAGGCAGAAAAAACGGACTAGTAGCGTTGTTACAGAGGAAGTTAGAGGAGGAGAACGCAGATCCAGCTGTGGTTTTGCACTGCATCATTCACCAACAAGCACTGTGCAGCAAATGCCTCAAATATGAACATGTCATGTCTGTTGTTTTGAAATGTATTAATTACATCAGGTCCCGGAGTTTACAGCACCGCCAGTTCCGTGCCTTTTTAGAAGAAATTGAGTCGGCATATGGTGATGTGCTTTACTTTACTGAGGTGCGCTGGCTCAACAGGGGAAATGTACTTAGGAGATTTTTTGAGTTAAGATCAGAGGTGAAGAGATTCATGGAGGATGGAAGAATGGCTGTCCCTGAATTTGAGGATCCAAAATGGGTAATGGACCTTGCATTCTTAGTGGACATTACAGAGCAGCTGAATATTCTTAACCTGAAGCTGCAGGGCCCTGCTCAGCTCATCACAGCAGCTTGTGACAGTGTAAAAGCCTTCACTACAAAACTGAAACTGTGGAAAACTCAGCTTGCTGCAAAAAACCTCAGTCATTTCCCAACATGCAGATCTGTTGTGGAGGAAGGTGCAGCATTCAGTGGTGATGAATACACATTTGCTATTGAAAACCTACTGCAGGAATTTTAACTGCGTTTTGCTGACTCCAAAGCACATCATGGCACTTTTAAGCTGTTTGCAGACCCCTTCTCAGTTGATGTGGAGAGTGTCCCAAGTGTGTTGCAAATGGAACTTATTGACTTGCAGTGCAACAGTGAACTGAAAAATAGATTTAGAGGCACAAGGAAGAGCAGACAAGACTGAACAATTTCTGAGAGAATTAGCTCCATCCTACCCAGAGCTCTCCAAAGTGTTTAGTCGGGTGTTGTGTCTTTTTGGAAGCACATATCTTTGTGAGAAACTTTTCTCTGCTATGAACTTTAGTAAGTGCAAGTACAGGTCCAGGCTTAGTGATGCACATCTTGAAGCTGTACTCAGGACTTCAACTGTGAACTCCATCAGGGCAAATGTAGCTCATTTGTGTGAGCAGAAGTGCTGCCAGGTGTCAACAAAGAAATAGAGTAGAGTTACAAATGTGTTTAAGGACTGCATTTCTTAGTTCTTTGCAAAGTTAATTAAGGGACTTTTTCTGTTAAAAAACTGTATAAAACTGTCTAAAAACTGTTGATTGTGTTTTTCAGTCTAGTATGACAATATGTTGTATGGAATTTGCTGTCTTGTCGTACGTGAATGCTGATATGGCCCTCCTAAGAGATGACAATACCAGTAGTGGCCCCAAGCCAAGTTGAGTTTGAGACCCCTGGTCTAAATGAATCAACTCCCCCCAGTCCCCCCATATTAATTTTCATGTACCTAGAAGTACAGGCAGAGGGGGAGGAGAGGCAGCAATCTTCCACTCAAACCTATGAATTAACCAGAGACCCAAACTGAGTGATAATTCTATTCTTATTCTATCTGAATTCTCAGAGTTCTCAGCTGATTTAGTGCTCAGTACAGATAAAGTTATTATAGTGGGTGATTTAAATATCCATGTAGACGATGAGAACGACAGTCTCAGCTTTGCATTTAGTTCATTGTTAGACTCAGTTGGCTTCTCTCTAAATGTAAACACCATCTCATAGTTTTAACCACACCCTTGATCTTGTTTTGACATATGGGTCAGAAATTGAACATCCTACTGTTTTTAAACAAAACTGTATTCTATCTGATCATTTTAAATAACATTTTAATTTACAACAATGGACCACGGAACACCTACCAAAGAGTTCCATTACAACAGATGTCTATCCGATAACACAATAACTAAATTTAAGGAAATGGTTCCACATTATTTACTTCAATGCCATATGCCAACACAACAGAGAGCTGCTCCTCAAATCTTAGTCCCATACAGGTGGATAATCTTGTTGATAGAACTGCAGCTTTACTGCGTTCATCAACTGATGCTGTTGCCCCATTGAAAAAGAAGCCAATTAATTACAATAAAATAGCTCCATGGTATAGTCAACAGCTGCGCATCTTAAAACAGAAATTAAGAAAGCTGGAAAGACAGTGGCACTCTACAAATTCAGAAGAATCTCATTTACTCCCTAATTGAGGAAAACAAGAACAACCTCAGATTTCTTTTCAGCACTCTAGCCAGGCTGACAAAGAGCCACAGCTCTGTGGAGCCTTGTGTTGCTTTCGCTCTCAGCAGTGAAGACTTTATGTCCTTCTTCACTGATAAAGTTTTGAATATTAGACAAAAAATTATTAACATGTCTTTAGGTGCAGCAGCTCTGGATGCATTCATAGGACCAGATTCTCTCAGAGCTCACGTCAATAGCAAATTCTTCTAAACCAGCAACATGTCTGTTTGACACAATCCCAACTAGACTGTTCAAGGAAATCTTTCCTCTAAAAAATATTGCAATATTAAATATCATCAACTTCTCTATGTTAACAGGCTACGTACTGCAAGCTTTTAAAGTAGCTATAATAAAACCACTACTCAGAAAGCCTACTCTAGAGCCAGGCGTTTTAGCTAACTATAGGCCCATATCCAGCCTCCCTTTTATTTCTAAAATTCTTGAAAAAGTTGTTGCAAGCTAATTATGTGATTATCTGCATAGAAATGGTTTGTCTGAAGAGTTTCAATCAGGTTTTAGAATGCATCATAGTACAGAGGTAGTACTGGTGAAGGTCACTAATGATCTTCTTATAGCTTCAGATAGTGGACTAGTTTCTATACTTTTTTTTTCAGTGCTGCATTTGATACAGTGGATCACAGCATCTTATTACAGAGACTGGGATGTTTAATTGGGATTAATGGAACGGCACTAAATTGGTTTAAATCATATTTATCAGACAGATTCCAGTTTGTTCATGTGAGTGATGATTCTTCCACCCACAGCAGAGTTAGTTATGGAGTTCCACAGGGCTCTGTGTTAGGAGCTATATTATTTACCTTGTACATGCTCCCTTTAGGCAATATTACTAGGAAGCACTGCATAAATTTCCACTGGTATGCAGATGACACCCAGCTATATTTATCTATGAATCCAAATGAAACCAATCAAACTCCAGGCATGTCTGAAGGACATTAAGGCCTGGATGACCTGTAATTTCCTTCATTTAAATTCAGACAAAACTAAGGTTATTGTATTTGGCCCTAAACACCTCAGAAAAACACTATCGAACCAGATTGCTACTCAAGATGGCATTGCCTTGGCCTCCAGTTCTACTGTGAAGAACCTTGGAGTTGTTTTTGACCAATAGCCATATAAAATTAGTTTGTAGGACAGCCTTTTTTCATTTACGCAATATTGCAAAAATCAGAAATATCTTGTCTCAGAGTGATGCTGAAAAACTAGTCCATGCATTTATAACTTCTTGATTAGTTCCTTATTATCAGGATGTCCAAATAATTCTCTTAAAAACCTTGAGTTGATCCAAAATGCTTTAGCCAGGGTTCTGACAGGAAACAGTAAGATAGATCATATTTCTCCCGTATAAGCTTCTCTTCATTGGCTCCCTGTAAAATCCAGGATATAATTTAAAATCAAGCTTCAAACATATAAAACTCTCAATGACCAAGCTCCAGTTTACCTTTGTACTGTATCATCCTAACAGAGCCCTTCACTCTCAGACTGCAGGTCTACTTGTGGTTCCTCGAGTTTCCAGAAGTAGAATGGGAGGCAGAGCCTTCTGTTATCAGGCTCCTGTCTTATGGAATCAGTTCCCAGTTTGGGCTTGGGAGGCAGAAACCCTCTCTACTTTTAAGGTTAGGCTTAAAACGTTCCTCTTTGTTAAGCCTATAGTTAGGGCTACTCAGGATCACCTGAACTGTCCCTTAGTTATGCTGCTATAGCTTTAGACTGCTGGGGGATTCTAATGATGTACTGAGCTCCTCTCCTCTCCTCTCCTCTCCTCTCCTCTCCCTTCCTTCCATACAGTTATAACCACCATTACATGTCACTAACTTTGTGTTTCCCCCAAGGTCCTGTGTTTGGTTTCCCTGCAGACGTCTGTGGATCCAGAGCTTCACGTCCCTGACCTCCAGCCGCTGACCTTCTGATCATTGACCAACTCCCTCTACCACCTGAGCCACACCCGCCCAACAGTATACTAGCTTAGGAAGATATTCGAGGCCTATAAACTGGTGATGTAACATATGACCTTGAGACAAAGGTCAAGGTCACACTGAAGGTCTAAAATCATCACAAATTTTAAATCCATTATAACTTGGAAAAAGTGTAAGATGAACACATAACTTCTTATTGCAATCAGATAGGAACCCATATTGGTGATGTGACATTTGACCTTGGACAAAATGTCACGGTCAAACACAAGGTCACAAACAAACAAACAAACAAACAAACAAACATACATACATACATACATACATACATACATTTTTCCTATTTCCTCCCACACAGCCTGCTATTGGCATCAACGCGGATCACACTTCGACTTATTGTATGGCACTTATCTAGATTGTTTTCTCCTGACTAGATCCTTGCTTGTGTTGTATCCGCTCTCAAATGTACTTCGCTTTGGATAAAAGCGTCTGCTAAATTAAATCATAGAATTGTAGAATTGTTAAATAATTTCTTTCTGTGTGCAATGTAAAATAGAGTAAGCTTCCAAAACAAAACTGGGATGTTTGGAAAAGCTGTGTTAAAAATTCCTTGATTTGTTTAACAGCACTTGGGAATTTTCTGAAAAAAATCCTAAAATTTCCCAAGGGTGTTAGTATTATGTCTTCAGCTGTATTATAGACTTTGCTTTTGCACTGCCTAGAAATTGAAAATACTTCAATCCAGCTATTGATATGGTAATTGTGTTTGTAGTTATTGATTTAACTATTAATCAGAGTTTCATATTGATAGTTTAACATCCTTCGTGAGACTGATTTTCTGCCAACTGAATTTGGTGATCTGATTCTTCACAAGATTGGAATATGGAGACTGATTTAATAACCCAGTTGCAGCTACACACCTTTAGCCCTCTTTTTAGTGTTACCCCAGCACATTTTCAGACTTTGAAGTTTGTCATTGTTGTTCTCCGTGGATTACTTTATTTCACGGTTCTAACCCTGTCGTTTCTCCCGAACCTGCTGGTGGCTTTGCAAGGCATGCTTTGTTTTTTTTCTTAAATGGTCTCTTATCCTTTTTAGACATTGGAGAAAACATAGACTGAAAGATTCATTTCATTTTTGAGGTAAAAATACTTCAGGGTGTCCAAAAGCATTGTGGTGAAATAACAAATTAAATCGTACCTGGTCCTTTGGGTTTTGGGTGGCTTGAGGAAAATGGGTCACTGTTTGTGAAGTGACTGGCTTGCTGTAGGAAACATAGAAAGAAATGCTCTGTTAATAGTAAATCTAATCCAATCCACTCAAACTTTAAAATGTCCTCAGAGTAGTGTTTTCTTCTTTACATAAATCTAAAAAATGTCCACATTTCTGTTTACTGTGGAAGAAAATAATTCCTTTTGGCATAGGCATTGGGTTTTTTAAGTTTGTAGAGCAACAGTGGCTCAGGAGGCAGAATAGGTCATTCACTAGTTGCACAGTTGGTGGCTTGGTCCCCTGATTCCCCGGTCTACATTTCAAAGCGTTAGAAGAAAAAGATGCAGAATCTCAAGATCAGGCCAGCAGCCCTGCATGGTAGTTTGCTGCTACGTGTCAGCCAGCCTTCTGCCCTACCATCATCAAAACACCGAAGGAATACCTTTTGAAAGAATGGTGTTCATCCCTCTAGTACAGGGGTGTCAAACTCATTTTCATCCCAGGCCACATAAGCATTATGTTAGCCCTCAAAGGGCCTGTTGTAATTGTAAGACTGTATAAACGTAATGACTCCTTAACATATGGTTAAATAATTGTCTCTGCATTTGATTGTTATTTATTATATGTAAAACTATTGTGCATGCCTTTATCTAAAAGTAAAATACATGTAGCAGGGCATGGTAGCACTGGTGTTACCAACTTTCTTCATTGGTCGCACCAGCTGATGAAATATGACTATTTCCAACCACAATAACTGGAGCAGCAGTTACCAGAGCCGACTGAAGGAACCAGATCAGCATGATGATCATCATTCACTCGCACAATGCGACCATGTGAAACTTTAGCTCGCACACGCTGAAAACACACATATGACACCATTTTGGGGTGTGTGTGTGTGTGTGTGTGTGTGTGTGCATACCTTGGAAGGCAAGGTGGCACTTTTACTGAAGGGGTCTGGAGTGGAGAAGGGATCCATTTTTGTGGTCTTTTTGAAGAAGTCTTCTGATGAAGCCTTGAATGGATCAGTCTCTTTGAATGGGTCTCCTCCAAATGGGTCTGCTGCAGATGTAATGGACAACTTTAGTTACTGAAACTTACACTGTCATGTTTACGGAACTTTTCTTTTCCCAGACAACAGAACCAACAACATTAAATGGCAGATTTTTGCCAAGGAAAGCGTTAACATGCACTTGGGCACTGCTACTTTTTTCTCTAGCATTTTCAGGCACAACTAATCAAGCAACAGTTGTCTGTAACATAATCTAAAATTTAAATTTGGTAAAAAAGTCTCTGTGCTTTGCTTTGCAGAAAATCTTCTAACGTAAGAATCATTTTACTTCTGCTCCACAGCAATACAGTTTTCGGATTTAGCATGATGATTTTGATTTGTGTTAACATGTACTTGATAGTTGAACTCAATTTAGGCTTTAAGTAAAATATTAACAAACACTGTCATCTGAAAAAAATAATGTATTTGAACATATAAGCTTTCACATTTATACACATATTTTAATGAACAGCAGGAGGTAATTACCCGCCCGGAACATCTCGGTGACTAAGGAACTTGTGGGATGTCGGAGAGCAAGTACCACTCCAGATTACAGGCTGCTGCAGAGCTATTTGGCACATCCACACTGTTTCAATTAGCTTCGCAGACCTTTATGTGAAATATGTGCTCAATCAGCTGTCGACACATCTACCTGTTAGATCTAGTTTCATAGAGTATTTGGTAGCATGCGCCTATGCTGGGTGGGACTACTGCAATCATAACAACATGGGGCATTCAGTCAGCTGTCTTGCTTAGAATTATTAGATGATTAAGTTAAGAGGAACTCTGCAGGGCAGGAACCTACAACATGATGGGAATGCTTTCTCCTTCACATCCAGCATAACAGAAGAGTTTTGCTGGATACAATGTTTGCAGTTCATATGACTACTTTCTCTTGATTTGCACAAAAATCTGATGCAAAACCCAATGCTAACCCAAGTATAGACCAACTGTCCAAACAAGCTATAATGGGCTGCCTATTGTAGAGCACTAGGGCCGAGCCTCAGAAAGTCAGTGTGATTAGAGAGTCTATCTAGGTGTGAGGTTTACCACTGTGTGAAAAGGTTGATGTCAATCATTGATCTCCATCTACTGAGTTAAGAACTGAAACTCAACGATATCACCGAAGAGAAAAGTGTGACAAAACTTACAGTTCATACATGTAGCACAGCATCAGCAAAAGTATGGTGTTCAATTAGTATCAAAACCTGTGCACATAATAACCAGGCAGATCCACATAATACAAGCTCACACAACAGTAACTGCAAATGGAAAACCATCCTTGCAAGAAAGCATTTCTGCTCCTAGTGTGAGGATCCTAGACTTTGTTCACTGGGTTTTTGGGTTTTTGTCTCTGTGCTTTGGTGTGTGTGTCTGTTCACTGCAGGCTGGGCGGAGCCAATCAGGGAGATCGCCGTCAGCTGTGGCTGATCAGCT
>NW_007577826.1:565342-596155 GCF_000690725.1 Stegastes partitus
CACACCTAGTGCACAAATGCAATCCCTCAAGCACAGGACTATGATGAGTGCCTGCTCCACCCTCCGCAAACATTTACTCATCAAGGAGGGACAGTGGCTGATAACGCCACTCCTTTGATTTGGTATTTGGCATCTTGTGTGGGTTGTTTAAAAACTGCAGCTCCTGGCATATTAACCAGATGTTGTTGAACACTGAAGGCTTTTTTTGTGTGTGATTTTCTATCCACAGTGGTAAGTTAGCCTCCACAACTGACTAGAGAAACAAAGATTACCTCCTTAAAGGTAAAGTGAAAAATTATAACATGTCAACATGAAGTTTTCTGGCCCTGTGATAGACTGGTTACCTGTCCAGGTGTCCCCTGCCTTCGCCCCAAGTTGGCTGGGATAGACTCCAGCCCCCCGTGACCCTAGTGAGGATAAAGGTGTATAGATAATGGATGGATGGATGGATGGATGGATGGATGGATAACGTGAAGTTTTCCACCACTTATATATTTAAAAAAAAAACAAAAAACAGAGAGTTGACCTAACAAAATGCAGTCTGGCTTTGCCAGTCTATTCTATAGATGGTCTGGCTGCACCTCACTATCATTCTGCTAAAGGTGGTGAAGCCAGAACACTCTGGCATGGTTGTATTTCTTTAAACCAATCCCAACTGTCTTGGGTGGGACTAAGCGAAGGATGCGGCTTCGGCGTTCACAGTGACGAGACAGTGAAATTGTTGTGGTGGAAAATTTGCAGGTAAGTACTGTATATTTCACTGCAAAAAACTAGCAGGCTTGCCTAACTGCACATTGAAACACGTGTCTTTGCCACAAAAACAAGTTGGAGCGATTGCTCATTATAGCCCTGTGCTCACAGGACCACATTTGTCCTCACGGAGTAGATTTGCTCCTTTGCGATAAGGGGTTTTTCTTTGTGGATACAGTTCTGTAAGCTTGTAATACGAGCACATGGTTGGGTTTGCTGTGCATGGGTTTTGAGACTAATAAAACACCCTAAAAAAGTAAATGATGTTTATTTTTATGTACTAATTTTACTTTGCCCCAGTGAATTATCAGCCTGATAGCAATTACTCATCTGAAATGTATATATTTTGTTGTCGTGCTAAACTAACTCTGTCAAAAAAAAAAAAAACCTCAAGTAAATACCTGTGGATGTTGATGGCTGCTTTGCAAAGGGGTCATTTTGAAAAGGGTCACCTACAAGAGAAATTAAGCAGGAAAATGAGCGAAAAGTAGGAGGAAAGGAAATAGAAGGAGGAAGACATAAAAGACAGTCAGAGAGCAGCTCAGGCTGAAAAAATATAAGCCTTGAAAGAAGAAGCAAAGATAAAGAGGATAGGACAGAGGAGGAGGAAGAAGAGGAGAGGAGAGGAGATTTGTGTGAAACATGAAGGGATGACGAAAGGAGGGAAGGAGTAAATGGATGACAGATAAGAGCTCTGAGGAATTCTGAGGAAAAGAGTAGGAATGGGGGACACTGAAAGTAAAGGGGGGAGACAACCTTTGAATGGATCTGTTTTGAAGGGGTCTTCAGAGTGGAAGGGGTCAGTGTGAAGCTCCTGGGGCTGGCTGTTGAACACTGATGGCTTCACTTTGAATGGATCTTCCTGTGGAATGGAAAAAGCCAAAGACAGAATTGAGTTTTCCAATTGACCATCCACACAGTCTAACACAAAAAAATAATTTCCTTTCCCACTACATCAACTGTAGCTTGGGTAATATTTTGATGAACTCGTGGACACACCGTGCACGCTGCAAAAGAAATGGTTACTCTCTTTTTTAATAGAAATTTAAATGACGTCACAAAAAAATGAGTGCAGCCATCAGCACCTCAAAGTGAATCCTCTAATATGATCATGCAATGGAATCAACACCTCAGCTATAAAAAAAAAAAACAAATGAACATAATAACCTTCGTTATGGTAAGATGTACTGAAAGGATTAAAAGCACACTGATGAAATCATACAAGAATTTTTAAAGAAAGAAGTGAAAACCGTGACCTGGCTTGAATGCAACAGAACACCTTTAAGGTATTTTAAAGAGAAAGGCAGAGCAACACAGCCCAACCCGTATTTCAAGAATGGCAGAACATCTCCAAAAATTTG
Organism: Stegastes partitus; assembly: GCF_000690725.1. Taxonomy (NCBI): domain Eukaryota; kingdom Metazoa; phylum Chordata; class Actinopteri; family Pomacentridae; genus Stegastes; species Stegastes partitus. The sequence continues at coordinate 567,454 of NW_007577826.1, forward strand.
TGCACCAATCCTCCAGGATTAGAATCTGTTATCAAAATAAAGGCAGAAATACAAAGTACAGAAAATATATAAGAAATGTAAAGTGTGTGGTTGTACGAATGTGTAAACACAAATAATAATTGTCTTCCTGGTATGAGATGGACTAAGCCAAAGAAATGACGCTATTATGAAAATTGTGGGATTTGATCAGTGTGTAGGAACTCATAAAGACTTCAAGTCTTCCGAAAACAGAAAGAAGGCTGGTTCAAATGACAAAAATGACAGCTAGAGGACTTGCATGTTGCATTGCAAACTACTGGTAATGTCTTGCCTAGATACGTAACATGCCTGGACAAAGAGGAAAAGGAGGACAGAGGATTAAAAACACCCTAAACGCATAAACATTAGAGAAAAACGGAGTTTTCTGGATTTAAAGCATTTTAACCTGCTAAAAACATTTGTCAGTAAGGAGCTTTTGTCCAGGGAGGTAAAGCAGAGTTGAAATTGAGATCCTGACCTGTGCTGCTCTCACCATGGCTGGGAATCCTCCATTCTCTCTGTCACTGAAACCCTCGCTCATGTCAGCCAGGTTGGTCATGCTGCCTCCATGAGTTCCATTCAAGGTGCTGTTGTACTGCTCAATGCTTTTAGACACTTCTTGCTGACTATCCTGAATCTGGGACAACTTGCTGCGAGCCTGTAGGACACACAAAAACGGTTAGTCTCAGTCTGAAATTCAGAGCATCATCTGAACTGTTGCTCACAATTTCAGTTTCAGAGATTTAGTGACAAACTCTGTCTTACTTTATATTCACTGTTTCTCTGACTGAATGTTGGTGCTAAAGAAGTACTTGAACTGCATTCATTTTATACTCAAAAATGAAGCATGAAAGATGTTTTGTCAACACAATGTGCTGACATTAATTCTGATATAACACTGGACAGTGTAATGAAACACATTGCAGAATACTTGACGTCAGTAAAACCTGTGATGCTGTCCACAGAGCTCTGATCCTCCCATCAACACATTAGTGTCGACAGCTATGTAAGGATGCTATTCATAGACAGTAGCAGAATATAAGGCCGTCTTATTCTGTTCCTAATGTGTTGAGGTGTTTCTCTTTTAAAACAAAATAAATAAAATCAATAAAAATGTACCGATAAGAATACCATTTAAGTACCGGATCAATAAGCAGTATCAGAAATAGTAGTAAAATTCTAATCCTAGCGATATCCATCTTTAGTATTCACCACAATACTTTTCACAAGAATTCTCACTTACTCTTGAGTGCCTCAAACTTGCACAGTGCTGTATGTGTTAATCTGTGGCTCTGCAATTACAGAATGACTGTTGACTGTAGGGCTAACCTAAATTACGTTTTGCTTCTTTTCTGTCAGGGTCCCCTCCCCAGTCCCTGCATCTGCCCCACCTGACCTCCCTGCTTCTCTCTCTCTCTGTGTGTGGGTGCATATACATGCAGATGTTTGTGTAGAAGCGCATTTAGTTTAGTTGTTTATCTTGTTAAGTATACCCTTCCTGTTGATATGTGATGGAGTTGGGAATGTTTTTTTTTTGTTTTTTTTTAAAATTCTATGTAAATTTCCCTAAATTCATAAATAAATAAAAAATATACATGGCAAAATATATATATATTATAGCAATTAATTTTACACTTTTGAGTTACGTATTGTTGTGAAGACAGGGTGTGAGACATCTTAGTTCAAGTCTGAATCCTTAACCCCTTCAACACTAAGTAACTTTGGCTTGAAATTCATGATGAAGTATGGTTTTGGTTAATCACTCATAAATTCATAAGTAGACTTCACATCATTACATATCTGGCATCAACCAAAAGTAGACAAGTTGACAGTTAAATGGAAGTTTACTCTTGTCATATACATACAGGTGTGAAAAGGAAAAGGTAAAGGTAAATTTCATAATTACCAGGGATAATTAATTATCAGCGCTTATCATCAGCCAAAGATCTGCAGTGTTGAACGGGAGTCTTAATGCCAACCCAGTATAGTGGGCTAAACCGTCAAAAGGATTAATCCTACTCAGATTTTAAACTTTTGTGTATTTATCGAAAGTGGTTTCTCTTCCTATCCCCATCCAGACAACAAGACCAGGTCAATCTGAAACTATATCTATGTTTGATTTACAAGCAGACACCTCTAAATCTTTTAGATTTATGAAACCTTTACTCTGTGAAAAAACAAAAACTGCTTTGTTCCCATCAATATCACATCTTCCCAGGCCTAGATTTAAAAAAAAAAAACAAAAAAAACACCAGCACGCACAAACTAGACAATTTTCAGATTCATAAGACCTAGTGTCTGAATAGAGCAGGACACTGATTGATTATTTTTTCTCATTTTGTGCTATCATTAATAGCAGGTATCAGTAAAGGCAAGCAAACAAATATGTTGGGGTGTAAACGCATGTTTTAAAATGCCCCCAAGCAGATATTATTGCTTCAGTCAGAAAGCAAATCTCCATGTAGAGGATATTTTATAAATGCAAAACTAATTGTGAACTTTAGCAAAGATAATGAACACAATATATTTCCCTTAATTTGTTGTTTTGTTTTTTTTTTAAATTGCTGAGTATAAAAATAAGTATGTATTAGACTGTACAAGTCATTTTAGAAGTGCCTATTAGAAGTTTTGATACTTCTCACTATGATAATTTGTCATTAGCAGACAGTTTTACATGACACCATTTAAACCATAGCAGCAGCTCTCCATAAAAAAAGAAAATACATTTTTTTGCAGCAGTCAATTTGACACTAAGAAAATACAAAAGAAAATATTTTATTAGGGCTCAACACAATGGATTTTATCAGGAAAGGATCAAGACTACATCATAGACAATTATATATCATCTGTAAATAAAGCCAAGCTGTGTATGCAAGTTGTAGGTGTTAAGTGGTGTGTGTGTGTGTGTGTGTGTGTGTGTGTGTGTGTGTGTGTGTGAAAATAGTAGCTGTGAGGAAACAGATGACAGACCACAGCAGCTTAGACTAACACACACACACACACACACACACACACACACACACGTTCCAGTCCTTCTGGTGGTATACGTCCACTAAATACTGACTTGTGTGGTAATGAAGAAGCAGATTACAACAGTGCAGTGGCGCCTCCTGTTGACAGTTTCAGAAACACACAAACAGAACCTGTGTCCTACCTGGTTGATCTCATCCTGGGTGGCCTTCAAAGACTTGATGATGGTTTCTAGTTGGATCTTGCCAGCAGCCAAGCTCTGCTCCAGCTGATTCTCCTCCTGCTGCAACCGGCCCAGATCAGCCTTTGCCCGGCTCAGCTCTTCTTCCTGGCACTGCAAGTCTGACTCCTGGGAGTGGATCTGACTCTGGAGGGTTGAGATCTGAAGGCAAAAGAGAACAAAACATTGAGGTTGGGTCACAAGTTAAGACCTGCCAAGCAACAATTGCCGTTAAAATCCACTCAACATTGCACTAACTGGTAACTACACTGCCACTTGATGGATAAAGACACTTTGCTTTCTTCTCTTTGGCATTATTTTAGTTGCCTATTCAGTAATTCTTGTAGCTGAGCAGTAAAACAAAACAGAATTCCAAAATCACAAACAAAAAACATTAGAGAGCCAAAGCAATGCATCTCGGGTGTAATCCTCTGCCTTGTTTTGAGCTTCCTCTGCATCCTCCAGTCAATCCTCTCCTCCTCACCATCTGAGACTCCTCCTGGCACTTCATCCGGACTTCATTCAGCATGTCTTCTAATTTATGTTTCTGTTGGTCCATCTCCTCCAGGCGGTCCTGAGCATCTTGTTTCTGAGCCTCTAGCTCCTGCAGGCTGGTTGTCTCTCTGTCCAGGTCATTCTGCATTTCCTTGTGAACCATAAAAGAAAATAACATATGAATGCCACTCAAATACCACATACCATATACCATATTACGATGTTCAATAAAGCCAAGTTGTTTAGTGCACTACATATACCCTGCACCCACTGGCCTCGTATAAAGAGGTGTTGGACAAGAAAAAAACTTTACAGTTTCAGAAATTTTGAAAGCAGATCAATTGTAATGACTTAACTGATATTAAAGCAAACCTTTTTGTTAATAGTGGTACTAACTGACCAATAAACAATTTGTCCTCACCTGTACCTCAGCACTCTTATGTCTGATGGCCTCCTCTGTCTCCCTGATGTCTTGCTCAAGAGTGTACTTCTCCCTGACACATATCCAGAAACATTTACACACAAAAGTGCACAAAAAACACACAAGGATAATTGTGATAACAGAAAAGGAATTAAATAAGTACCCAACCCCTGCTGTGTACATACATCAACATGTCAGAGTAACAAGATATTGGACTGGTATTCTATCAAATCCACAATGTAACAGATATGGGAAAAAATTAGCTATTGTATGTATTATATTACTTCAGAATGTAACGGCAAAGTGCTATATAAAGCGCAATGTGTATTTCATGTCAAAACAGATACACATTTCTAAAAAAAAAAAAAAAAAAAAGTAAAAATGTGTTTTTATTTGTCTTTGTTCTTAGATTTGTGTGTAGGCCAGTGAGAAAAATCATCTGCTTTTTTTTTATTGTCTGAAAAAAACTGCCTCATCTTTGTGAGTTCACAGATCTTGCTCTTACATGATCTGTTGTGCTTACATGTCAGTTAATTTCCACAATATCTGAATGCACACAATATTTCTGTAGACACAGTCTTGTGCCCTTTAAAATACATGATCTTGTTGATGTCAGTCCTGTGTTCTACTGCTAATGGCCAGACACGTGGACAGCTGAGGGCTGGATGGATACATAGCTGTCCTCGTTTTCCGCACACGCATATCACAAATGAAATCAAAATGGTCTAGTTCGGTCTTTCAGCATGTACGCTTGTATTGAAGTCCACATGGTCACAACAAAATAGAGGGTATGAAGACAACTGTGCAGTCTCTCACATACATACTGTCAGTGCGAAACTTAGTTCAATTTGACCCTAGCAAACCCTTGTGTAATTTAAATGAGAAATCTATAACTTGCTGGTTAGACTCAACAAAATGAAAAAACGAGCTCTCCATTCTCAGGAGGCCAAATTCAAGTGTAGCAGCTAAGCTACCTAGTAAAGAAACACAATCAGTTAAAATAAACTATCCACTAGATACAGTTGAAACCAGGAATTTACATCCACTATATAAAAAGACACACAATATTTTTTTCTCACTGTCTGACATTAAATCAGACTAAACTTTTCCTGTTTTCGGTCAGTTAGGATTACCAATATTATTTATATTTGCTAAATGCCAGAATAATAAAAGAGAGAATTTTTAGTTACTTTCTTTAAAGTCAGAAGTTCACATACACTCAGATTACTATGCCTTCAAACTATTTGGGAAAGCCCAGATGATGATGTCATGGCTTTGGAAGCTTTTGATTGGTTAACTGAGAACATTTGAGTTAATTGGAGGCACACATGTGGATGTATTTTAAGACACACCTCAAACATACTGCTTCCTTTTATGACAACATGGAAAATCGAAAGAAAGCCAAGATATCAGGAAGAGAATTGTGGACCTCCACATAATTCAAACAATTATACTCAAGTACAAACACCATGGGAATGTCCAGCCATCATACCGCTCAGGAAGGAGACGGGTTCCCACAGATGAAGTGTTTTGGTGAGAAATGCACATATCAACCCCAGAACAAAAGTGAAAACCTTGTGAAGATGCTGCTGAAGCTGGTAAGAGAGTGTTATTATCCACAGTGAAACCATTCCTGTAACCACATGGGCTGAAAGGCTACTCAGAGAGAAAGAAGACATTACTCCAAATGAAACATACAACTGGTGCGCTTCACAAAATAGATGGCGTCATGAGGAAAGAACATTATTTGGAAATATTGAAGCAATATCTCAAGACATCTGCCAGGAAGTTACAGCTTGTAAATGGGTCTTCCAAATGGACAATGACCCTAAGCATACCACCACATTAGTCACAAAGAGACTTCAGGACAACAAAGTCAATGTTTTGGAGTGGCCATCACAAAGCCCTGATCTCAATTCTGTAAAAAAAAATTGTGGACAGAGCTGAAAAGGCGTGTGGAGCAAGGCAGCCAACAAACCTGACTCAGTTCCACCAGTTCTATCAGGAGGAATGGGCCAGAATTCATCAAACTATTGTGAGAAGCTTGTGGAAGGAAACCCAAAACATTTGACCCAAGTCATACCATTTAAAGGCAATGCTACCAAATTACTAAGGAAATGTACGTAAACTTTTGACTTTGGAGAAAGCAGTAATAAATTCTTTTTTTTTTTTAAATCCTCTCTCTCATTATTCTGGCATTTAGCAAACAGATATAATTTTGGTAATCCTAACTGACCTAAAACAGAAAAAGTTTAGTCTGTTTTAATGTCAGACAGTGAATGTAATACAGTGTATGTAAATTTTGGTTTCAACTGTACAGTTTTTGACTACTGTTGTCAGGTAGACTCTATAACAAACCCTATAGCTCATGCTCCAGCATTAAATAGAAAATAAGAAGCTTCTACAATAAAGTATGTGAAACCCATTAATCTATCTGACACTGACAATATTTATGAAAACTAGCAAGCAGACACAGTATTCACTCTGTGTGTGTCAAAGTAAATTTGACAGAATGCCAGTCCATGGATATTCAGTAGCCGGTGTGTTTACCTGAGCATATTCCACTGGGTAAAGGCAAGAGTGCTGACGCAGCATGGAGAGTAAGTGGTGAACAAACAAAAATTTGATAAAATAATACATCAAAGAAAGAGTGGATGGATGGATGGATGGATGGATGGATGGATGGATGGATGGATGGATGGATGGATGGATGGATGGATGGATGGATGGAAAAAGCAGTAGGAAAGAAGTAAACCAAAAAGCGCATCCACATCTGATAGTGTATTTTTTCTTTTAAGTATGCATTTTTTTACAGGTGGTAACAACAACTATGCAGGTATAGTATGTTTTGAATAAGAATTAGAATGTCGTTAACTTGCCCTTGGTGTCCTGTCACTTTGCAAAAGTGGCCCCCAGACGAAGCAAGGTAGCTATTCATGTAATCAAATACATTGCTGGCAAGTCAATAAAAATTCCTCCATCAAATTTCCCTTTTCAATAAATCTATATCATGCTCTATGAAGAGGAAGAGTGGCTGACGTCAAGAAATTCTACCAAAGGCTACAAAAGGGAAGTCTGAAGGACAGCGCACAGACTCTGATACCAGCACAAGAACAGGCCCTAAGTACCACAGCAATAGAGGCAGGGGTCTACCACAGCAGACAGGACCCAACAGGCAGGCTGTGCAAAGATGCACCTGAGACAGTCCAGCATATAGTAGCAGAGTGTAAGATGCAAGCGAGGATAATGTATACTGATAGGCACAACTAAGTGGCTGTGACAGTGTACAGGTGCTGAGTATGGATTACAAATGGCCACATGTTGATGGAACACAAGACCAGAAGGGGTTCAAAACAAGAGACCTAAGATCCTGTGAGACTTTAAGTTCCAGAGTGACAAGCAGCTGCTGGCAAACCAATCTGACATAGTGGTGTTAGAAAAAGAGCAGAAGAGGGCAGTTGAGACAGATGTTGCAATCCCTCTTGACAGTATGCTCCAAAACGATCAAGAAACACCAGTGGCTGAAAGAAAAACTGGAACAGTTGTGAAAGGTGAAGTTCTACCACCATTGGGACATTAGGAGCTTGACTTGACTAGCCATTAATGTGTTCAGACTTGTGCTGTGTTGAAAGTAATATAGAAATTTTCTATGCCCAACCTTGTAAGATGACTGTCACAGCTTTTACAGAAAAGTGACCAGAGTGCTCATTCATACATGTACGGAAGCCGAGAGTGCTCATGGCCGCACATTTTTTTAAACGGCGTTCGTTTTCTCGAGATAACGGGATAATTATCCCGTTGACAGTTTCGGCTGTCACTTCAGTCTTCATCAGAAGTTGTCAGACTTCCTGGTGTGACGTATCTTATAGACAGCTGACTGGAAACTCCGACATGACGTGTCATGAGAACAGCTGACCGGGCACGACAACTTACAATGAAGCGCTCGTGCCCGGTCTCGTCTGTCCTCCGACCCCCGCTGGTGACTGAGGATGGAATCCCAGGTGTGTGGGACTTCCCACACACCTGGGATCTCGTTTTCACGAGAAAACGATTCTTGTTATCCCGAGATAACGAGAAAATTAATTCGTTATCTCGAGAAAACGGCGAAGAAAGAACAGTAGCGGAAAACGACCACTCTCGGCTTCTGTATACATGAGGCCGAGATGGTCCCATTAAAATAAAGGATTGCATGTCTAGAAGGAGCTCAAGTGTAGGTGTTAGGTGAAGAAGTCTGTGAGATCATACAAGAACAAATTTTCAAAGCCTCAGAATTTAGTTATTTTGCAAAAGTGTGACTTGTGATCACTATTTTTATTTTATTTTTCACTATTATTGAATTTCCTTTCTGGGATAAATAAAGTATTTTTCATTTCATTTCATTATTTAGGGCTTTGGAAAATATGTTTTTGGGGTTTATAAGGTTTTAAGGATGTAACATACAAGCAGAGATTTTCTTGCCCAAAACGTAAGACTCCTCAACCACAACCACACTTTGCGCTCACCAATTATTTACCCTAACAGACAATCTTTATCTCATAAAGACATGCAGACTTTGTATGTGTATAAGGGGAACACCAAAAGACCATGGAGGCCTGATCTTCGACTGAGCTTACGCTAGCATGATATGCAGGTACTGAAAATGCACATTACCTTTTCAGTTTTTATAAACATAGTGCTGTGATACTGTTCTTCTGTAATCAATGAACTATGCTTGTGCTATTTCATTTTGTCATGTTAAAATCCTGTAGTAAAGATAAACGTTTTTACTGTGGTGACAACAAGTTTTTTGTGAGTAGTGCATTTTGAGAAACATAATATGTAACATGTGTCCATTGAGGTTGATCTTATTTTAATATTAAATGATAATATCATTAAAACAGGCTCATATTGACCAAGCCGTGATGTGGTCTGTGTGTTATTGTGAGTACAGGGAGTGAGCAAAGCCTGGATGTGGATGACGACATGGATTAGTGATGAGTCAATGTAAGAGTGACAGGTTGAGCAAAACTACAAGATTTCAGACAGGATGTCACAAAGTACTGAATAGTGACCAACAACGAAACTAAACTTAAACTCTGAGCTGGATCTTGTAAATGACTGCTGTTAGAACAATTCACGAATGGCTACACTAGTGCTGCTACTACATTATGTTTTGACTAAATGGCATACTACAAAATGAAAATGACAGTGAGAAATACTTATGTCACAGTTTAAGTTTATGCTTCAAACTGAAATTTGTGTTGTCATCTTTCTGGCATTTCATAGATATGAACTGTCATGGTACTCAAGTGCTGCCAGTAATGTTGTTTTTTACCTCTGCAACTGGGCTATCTCCTGGCTGATGTCATCCAACTCCTTGATGCCAGTAAACTCTCCTGAACCCACTGAACTAGAGCTGTCCTGTAGAAAAGGACAGCAGGTAGAAAAAGAAAAGGACAAGAAGGGAAGGAAGATAGGTTGGCAAAGTAAATCTTATTTGTTAAAGAATGTACGATGATGAAATGGCACCAAATGAGCCATGGCAGATCAGGCCAGGAGAAAGAGGTAAAGAGGGAATAGGAGAGAGTCCAGTGACCAAAAGGAGCAGCACAAAGGTTTAATCAATAGGTAGGGCCTGGGTAATTTACCAACAAATGGGGGAGTGTCACAACCACTGACAAACTGCCAAAGATAGGAAAGATTCAAGATATATTTGTTTTTGAGCTTGGAAAAATTCAAAGGTTGTTCTCAACAAACTTCCGGCATTTTGTCCACTAGCATTTGCTGATGACAGTAGTCTGACTGGTATGTGAGCATATGGCTTTTAGAACGTGAAGGTCACACCGCTACCTAAAACTGGACGCTTGATGGGTGTATGACTAAGCACGACCACGCTAGACAACTGACAGCTGCTCCACCCTCCTGCAACCACGCAAACACTAGGGATATCTGATTCAAAGAACGCTTCACCGGTAGGCTGCCACAACCAGAACGTAATGCATACCTGAATGCATTGCACAGTTGCTTACACAGACAATGAATGATCGCATTTTATGATTTAAAAACAACAACAACAAACAAACAAACAAAAAGGAAAAAAACAAAAAAAAACTTTAAAAGTCGATTAACTTATTTATAGCAGGGCAACAAACAACTTCTATATTAATAGCAGCTGATGTATAAAAAATGCGCATTTCCGAGGAATCCTGGTTATCAATGAACAGATTTTTCATTCAGTGATTTTGAATCTTCCCTGGATCATCAGGCAGTTGACAGAGTGAGACACTGTCACTGCACTTCATTGAAATGAAGAGAAAAACCTTGCATGCTTTCTAGTAATGAGCCAGCCACTGAAAGCATTTAAAGGTACACTGTATGTCTAAGTTACCTACCCACAACTTGAACAATATAGCCTGAGAGAGGAGGAAGAGGGGAAAGTTAGAAACATCAGTAGCAAAAGAGTTAAGATACGAGAAGAACATCAGTGAGCAGTAAATGTCTTTGAATTATGATTATGAGAGTTGGTGGATGGGATTTTTTTTTAAACTACCGTATTTTCCTGACTATAGAGCGCACCTCAATATAAGCCGCACCCACAAAGTTTTTTTAAAAAATTGGAAATGTACTTATATAAGCCGCGCCGGCCTAAAAGCCGCGGTTATCTACTGAACTGAATATTTAGTTTAACTGAACATAACTGAACTGATCAGTTTCCGAACGGTGCCCGAAGCATAAAAGTGCTTATCAAACAAAACAGAAAAGTTATTGATTGCTTTATTCATTGTCCTCCTGCGCACTGAAACCATCGAAGTCCTCTTCTTCAGTGTCGGAGTTGAACAGCCTCAGAAGAGCTTTGTCACATACCTTTTCTGTGGCGATGTCAGTGTTGCTCTCCGTGTCGCTCTCCGTGTCGCTGTCATTATCCCGGGGTGAAGCTGACTCTGAAGCTGAAGTGCCCTCTTCACGCAACAGTCCAGCCTTTCGGAACCCACTGGTGATGGTAGATTCACTCACACTGCTCCACGCAGTTAGGATCCACTGACAGACATCAGAAAATGATGCTCTTCGCATGCGGCCAGTGTTTGTGAAGGATTTATCGCCACTCGTCATCCAAGTCTCCCATTCACAGCGGAGTGCTGCTTTAAATGCTCAATTCACACTGATGTCCAGAGGTTGCAAAAACTTTGTAGTACCTCCAGGAATCACAGCAGGAATTTAGTTGGTTCTCTTGATGACTGCTTTCACTGAATCAGTAACATGGGCCCTCATACTGTCCAAAACACGCAGCGCCTTTTTACGGTGAAAAAATCCTCCTGGGCGCTTTCCGTAGCACTCCGTTAACCAGTCCTTCATTAGACTTTCTAGCATCCATCCTTTCTGGCTGACTTCAACCACAATGTCTTTCGGGAGTTGGTCTTTCGGCACATAGTTTTGCACTTAAAAATGACCATCGGGGGAAGCTTCTTTCCAGATGCGGTGCAGCCCAGGATTCACGTGAAATGTGTCCTCTCGTGCCCGGTGGTTTTCACCATAATGGATGATGCACCTGTCTTGTTTACAGTCCTGGTCAGAGGCAGATCAAATGTCAGTGGCACTTCATCCATATTTATAATGTTGTCTGGTCCTATGGCGTTCTCCGCAATCTTTGTTTCAACAAATTGTCGGAAATTTGCAAGTTTTTCCTGGTAGTCCGAGGGGAGTTGCTGACAGAGAGTTGTCCGTGCCCTGATGGACAAGCTCTTTCTTCTCATGAATCTGAAACACCAGACATTTTAACTCCTCCGTTAAAATCGTCAATATTAATTTCGCGGGCTACTGATTTGGCTTTCAGCTGGATTTGCACGGTGGACACACCTCGGCCACCTGCTCTCTCAGTGTTAACCCAGTCCTCAAGAACATTTTCAAGTTCAGGCCACCTGCTTTTATGTCCTCTGAAAGCCTTTCTAGTCTTTTGCCATGCATGAGTTCTTCCCGCTGCTGTCTCCAGCGCCGAACCATGGATACATTCATGCCAAGCTTACGTGCAGCAGCTCTATTTCCTTCCTTTACTGCCAGATCGATGGCCTTCAACTCAAAAGCGGCATCATAAGAACTTCTTCGTGTGGTTTCCATGATGAAGGGGTATGGGTTTGAAAAAAAATCTCTGTTGTGCCCGCTGCTTGCATGTGCTAAAAAAAAATTAGAACTTTCTTCTTTTATGTTAAAATTTGACTTTCACCTGTCTCTTTTTTTTCACTTTATACAAAAGCGCCCCCTAGCGGGTGAAGAAAAATCCACAGAAAAGCCGCACCACATTATAAGCCACATAGTTCAAAGCGTGGGAAAAAAGTAGCAGCTTATAGTCAGGAAAATATGGTATTCATTTATTGTTTTTTGGGAAGGGACTTTTTTGGCAGACTGGTAAACACACTTTTATGCCCAACTTAACAAAAGGCACAAAACAGCTTAGAGCTGATGTGAAAAGAAGGAGAACATTTTACTCACTCGTCTCATTTCAGACAGAGCAGCCATCTCTGATCCCACTGGAGTCATGTATCCTGACATACTCTGCAACCACAAAGAAATAACAACAGCAAGAGCTGTCTTCATGCAATGTCAAACAAGACACTGACTATAACATTTTAAACAATAGGAACTCAGATTTCCATATGTCCCACCAAAGTCTCAACAGGCACAGTTCAAAACTGAAGCCAGTGCAGAAGTAATGTTAAGCAGAGGTTGGCTGATTATATGAGGTGTGTCAGAAAAGTTCACAAAAGATATATTTCAAAACCAAACTACAAACTAGGAGTTTTCCCCTTCACACGATCAAGTGGCATGTCTACAAAGAGATCCAGCAGCGTTTGCTTCGTTCAGTGTGCGAGAATACACATACATTATTTGTAAAATATTAATAAAAGAATAGCTAATAAATAATGTTCACAGTACATATTGAAGATGGAATTTTTAAAGCTTAATTATTGGCATATCAAAATTAATAAATAAACTTTCAGCCTGGTTTTTGTGATTAGCATTTTAAAGTCTTGTCTGTAATTCACTGGGACACACAGTGATGTGATTTGTTCTCTTGGTCTCTCTGGATATAACTCGCAACACAATTTTGAACAAACTTCTGCTGTTTAATTACCTTTTTGCAGTTGTGGAGTTATGAGGCCATTACAGTAGTCCACCCCACTGGATATAAAAGCATGACTAAGCTTCCCTTGGTCTATCTGGGACACAAAGCCAAAGGCTATATTTTGAAAATTATAAAAGGCTGTGTTGCATTGATATGCCTAGTGAAGGTGAGATCTAAATCATATTAGAACAGCAAGTTTAAGTCTAAGGCTCAAAATTGGAGGTGTTTAAGGTGTTCTAGTCAATATTTTTTTTGACAAATCTTCACAAAGATCTCAGCAATGGTGGATACTTACACAAGAAGACATCCAGAAGCCCGTTCTCATATTCCGTTTGCACTATTCTCCTTTTATGTGTACTTTTATACTTTTTGCACTATTTCTTATATTTATATGTACATCTTTTCTGTCGAGGGTGTGTGTATCTCTATGTGTAAAGCTGTTGACAACAATGTGAATTTCTCCACTGTGAGATAAATAAAGGCACATCTTATCTTATAGTACTGTTGACACAATGGCCAAATGGGCAGCAATCTGCATGCAAATACGATAGAAAAGGTGAACAGTTGTATTGTGTTTACTATTTTTCTCTGATTCCTAATCACACAAAGCCATGCAAAATGTTTGCCTGACCATCAGAAGCAATTTGGGGATCAGATTCTTGCCCAGCATTTCAAATGTGGACAGGAAGAGCTGGGATAAGATATGCAGATATAACAATATCTCTCTCAGCACTAAAAAAACATTCCAAGTTTGTGTGTGTGGGACCTACTGGTACAGGAGTTCCTCTTTCAGAGGGTGGAATCATGTCAGCACTCAGGGCTTGTGGAGGGTCAATGCCCTTGCTGACTTTCTGCTGGATGAGATGCATGGCGAGGGCAAACTGCTCCCTGGTCAGCTTGCCTATCTGCCTTGTGTCTGCCAAAGCCCTGCAACGAAGAGCAGAGAGTCAATAAACACACATTCAGTTAATTCAGTTTTCCTGAGAAGACTGACCACACTGCTGAGCAGAACATTACTAACCAAACGTTATGGCAAAACAAGAGGAAATCAGACAAGACACATAGTCATGAAGTCTCTACAAAAAATCATGCAACATTTCCACAACAAAACACATTACATACAGGCATCTGTGGCAGAAATGCATTGCAAAGAAAGTCAAAGAATTAATAGTGGCTTGATTTAATAATCAAGTATGAAAGCAACCAAATGAAATAGTTCAAAGCTGCATGTTCAAAATCACTTTAAGCAGTTTTTGGGATATACACTGTAATCTCTTCATCGTTGTATTCTGTTAAACATGAGTATACACCATAATTTGCATACAAACCCTTAAGTTAGGGCCATAAACATGTTTTGTAAGGTCAGAGTGAGTTTCACCTTAAATCACCAGTACACCGTTTGCACCAAATACTGTAAAGAAGTACAACTTCTGCACTCCTCAGTGCAACCAAGAATCCATTAATGACTCGACTGAAAGATAAAACTCATATACAGTGCTTAATAAATGTATTATCTGTCTCATTTGTTAAGCACACACACATACACCATCTAAATCATACCAGTCAGCATCATGGAGTGCTTAAATGCCACTCAACTCTGAACGTTTTACCTTTTTGAACAGGAATGAGGAATTTTCAACTGAATTCATCTCTTTATACCGAAATCTGAGCCACTGGGCTTCTCTGAGAAGTCAGGAATTAATCAAGCATAACATTCAACCACTAAAACTCATTTTTCTGCTAAGGAATGCAAGTAAATAGCTATAATTTGACATCTTCATCAAAAAATAGTAATGTGTTCTACTATTTTTTCTGTTTTTTTGTAAACAGTGAATTTGAAAATTCATTCATTTAGGGCAGCTGTAGCATAAACCTGACACTGGGTGGACTAATATATTTGTTAAGCACTGTATATATACATTTACAGCTGAAACCAGAAGTTTACATTCAATGTAAAAAAGGCCCATAACTTTTTTTTCCACTGTCTGACATTAAAACAGACTAAACCTTTCCTGTTTTAGGTCAGATAGGATTACCAAAATTATTTATATTTGCTAAATGCCAGAATAATGAGAGAAAGAATTTTTTAGATTGTGCATTTACAAACTGTAATCCGTCTTTTTATGAGTAATGTCTTCTTCCTCTCTGAGTAGCCTTTCAGCCCATATGGTTACAGGACTGGTTTCACTGTGGATAAGAACACTCTCTTACCAGCTTCGGCAGCATCTTCAAAAGGTCTTTAGCTTTTGTTCTGGGGTTGATACATACATTTCTCACCAAAACACTTCATCTCTGGGACACAGAACTCGTCTCCCTCCTAAGCGCTATGATGGCTGGACATTCCCATGGTGTTTATACTTCAGTATAATAGTTTGAACTTGGAACTTGTTTGAAATTGTACCCAAGGATGAACCAGACTTGTGGAGTTCCACAATTTTCCTCCTGAGATCTTGGCTGATTTCTTTAGATTTTACATGTTGTCACAAAAGGAAGCAGTATGTTTGAGGTGTGCTTTAAAATACATCCACAGGTGTGCCTCCAATCAACTCAGATGTTGTCAGTTAACCAACAAAAGCTTCCAAAGCCATGACATCGTCATCTGGGCTTTCCCAAATAGTTTGAAGGCATAGTAATCTGAGTGTATGTGAACTTCTGACTTTAAAGATAGTAAAAAATTCTCTAAAAAATTCTCTCTCTCACTATTCTGTCATTTAGCAAATATAAATAATTTCGGTAATCCTAACTGACCTAAAACAGGAAAAGTTTCATTGCATTTAATGTCAGACAGTGAGGAAAAAAAAGGTTGTGTGTCTTTTTATACAGTGTGTGTGTGTGTGTGTACATATGCACATATATAACAGCTAATATTAACAAGCATTAAAGCCTACCATATATGTGCAAGGACATTCTGAGAAAGTCCAGACTGCATGAAAATGTCCTTTACTTCCTGTCCACTGACAAACCCATCCAGATCAGCATCTGTCTTCAGGAAGATGTCATCATAGCGACCGCGCTCTGATACTGGGACCACCCAGTTCACCAAATGCTGAGACAAAGAAAAATGCAGATTTTACTCGATCAAGACATTCCTAGTTTACATAAAACTAATTAAGTCCGAAACCGATTATTTGACACCAGCCCAGACACAAGTTCAAAACACAGATTATCGGTTGGTAGGTACTCGCACTAATCAAATAAATAATTTTATTTGGGAATCTGCTTACTGTTTCCTACATCTGCGCAATGTATATGTATTCAATAGTAAAACCAATCTGCAATTCTTTTTAATGGAGCACAGCGGAGGTAAAAAAAAAAAAAACAGGAAACAAATAAAAGGATCAGAAATAGATCAGCCTTGATGTAATCAAAATTGATGACAACACAATTAAAAAATAATGCAATTAATTTTTTAAAAAGTGTATTAATGTCAGTAAAATGAAAATTCAAGAGTGTTTTACCGAAAGTATAATTTAGAGTTATTGATTATTGATTAAGGTGTCGAACATATATGTATATTAGTGTATACTTGGACTGCTTTTCTGCTGTAAATCTCTCAGAGCTCATTTCGATAGTAAATTCTTCTAAACCAGCAACATGTCTGTTAGACCCCACTAGACTGTTCAAGGGAATCTTCCCTTTAATTAATGCTGCAGTATTAAATATCATCAATTTATCTTTACTAACAGGTTATGTACTGCAGGCTTTTAAAGTAGCTATAATAAAATCACTACTCAAAAATCCTACTCTAGATCCAGGCGTTTTAGCTAACTATAGACCCATATCCACCCTTCCTTTTATTTCTAAAATTCTTGAAAACGTTGTTGCAGCCAATTATGTGGTTATCTGCATAGAAATGGTTTGTCTGAAGAGTTTCAATCAGGATTTAGAAAGAATCATAGTACCAAGACAGCACTGGCAAAGTTCACCAATGACCTTCTAATAGCCTCAGACAGTGGACTAGTGTCTGTACTTGTTCTGATGGATCTCAGTGCTGCATTTGATAAGAGTGGATCATATCACAGGGCTCCACACTGCAACCAAAATGGTCACATTTGTGACCTTTTTTTTTTTTGGAGAGCATGCAATTTAAAATTTGAAGTTGTCGCATTGGTGCAAGTGCATGATTATCATGAAGCTGTATTAGTCTCGGTGTAACTGGCACACGCAGCTACTGTGTTAACTGCAGTAGTGAAAAGTAGTACTTTTATAACTTCGGTGTACTGTGGTACTTACGCTTAAAAATGCAGTCTTCTCATGAAAAGCGCAACGCACCTAAGTGTGCTGTTCATTCTACTCACAGAAAAGACTGCATGTAGAAAAAAATCCCTCAGTTTCATCTTGGACAAATCTGACATTAGAACACCCTTGTTGACGCTTTTCAAAGTAATTTTTGATCACAGACCTGTCTGAGCACACCACAGGTACCAACAGCAGCGACCACAGCCTGCAATGTGAGGCGTTTAGGGAGCATCGGTAAATTGTAAGGTCTATCGATAAGAAAATGTTTAGCAAGTCATATGTTTTGCCTGTGACCAGGTGGAAGGTGAGAACAAATGAGAAAGTTGGTCGCACCGGTGCTACCAGTGAAAAGGTTCATCTGGAGCGCTGCAGCATATTATTACAGAGACGGCAATGTGTCATTGAACTTAAAGGAACTGCACTAAATTGGTTTAAATGATATTTATCAAACAGATTCCAGTTTGTCAATGATGTTTCTTCCACTCACACCAGAGTTAGTTATGGAGTTCCACAGGGTTCTGTATAAGAACCAATATTATTTACTTTGTACATGCTCCCCTTAGGCAATATTATTAGGAAGCTGTCATGTCCTCTTCCTCTGCTTAGCTGGCAGCTCTCCTTCCTGTTTTTCCTCCCTAATCAGTGGTTTGAATCTGGTGTACATCTTGGTGTGCTTTTGCTTTACTCAAGCT
The DNA here is from genome assembly GCF_000690725.1 of Stegastes partitus. Classification (NCBI taxonomy): domain Eukaryota; kingdom Metazoa; phylum Chordata; class Actinopteri; family Pomacentridae; genus Stegastes; species Stegastes partitus. The sequence goes on from NW_007577826.1 coordinate 585,606, forward strand.
AATCAGCATATCATGGACACCTGCAGCAAGGAGTGGCTCATCTACCCATTGTTCTCCTTTGCCAGAAAAGAAGGGCTCAGATCTACATTTGACGTTGGACCGTTCTACCTAACTCAGTTGGCTCACTCAGGCCAGTCTCTGTTTCTGGATTCTGTATGTTACACTGCTTCTATCTCACCTGCTGTTTTTGTGCCTAGCTCTCCGCTGCCATTCCCTGTCTGGGCCTCTGCCGTGTGCCCATTGCCTGAACTACCTCCACCTGGATTCTGAGTAAGTCTCTCCATTCACCTTACCACAGCAACCTGGAGACCCACGCTTGGAGCCGACGCCCTTCATCCCCCTCTGCTCCCATTCCTCTCTACCGCTCTCACCTTGGGCAGCTAAGTAGTGTTTCGACAACATGCATTAGTATTCATAGTGTTTTGTACTGAGGTTTCAGTTTTGTTCTGCTACACTACTTGTGCCTTAGTCTTCAATTCTGTATTCTTGTGTTTGTGCACTGTAAGCGCTTCAGTTCTTAGCTTATTTCCATGTTTCAGGCTGTGAGCGCTCTAGTTTGTAATTTCGCATCCCTGTGTGTCACACTGTGTGCGCTTAGTTCATTTTGGTCTGCTTGCTCCACTAACGTTCCTAGCCCTGTAGTAGTAGGGTCAAGTTTGTTCAACTACTTCTGTGTAGTCCCTATTCCTGTGTTTCACCCCGTAGCCCTTTTGTAGTTTTCTTAAGTTCATTCCCATATCCCTCTGTAATTTTGTCCCTGGCATTTTCTGTGTGATGATAAATTATTTGCTTTTTGTGTGCCATGTCATTCCTGTTTGTGCCTGGGTCTTAATATTTCCCATGACAGTAGCACTGCACAAATGTCCACTGTTATGTAGATGACACCCAGCTGTATTTATCCAAGAAGCCAAATGAAACCAATCGGTTAGTCAAACTCCTGGCATGTCTGAAGGACATAAAGATCTGGATGACCTGTAACTTTCTTCATTTAAATCCAGAAAAAACAAGGTTATTGTATTTTACCCTAAACACCTCAGAAGCACATTATCTAACCAGATGGCTACTGTAGATGGCATTGCCTTGACCTCCAGTTCTACTGTAAAGAACCTTGGAGTTATTTTTGACCAGGACATGTCATTCAATAGACATATAAATCAAGTTTGTAGGACAGCCTTCTTTCATCTACGTGATATTGTAAAAATCAGGAACATCCTGTCTCAGAGTGATGCTGAGAAACTGGTCCATGCATTCAGAACTTCAAGGCTGGACACAGCGGTGCCCAACCTTTGTTTTTTGCACCATGGACCGGTTTCTAGCAAGACAATTTTCTACGGACCGGTCATTGCGCACATAACAATAATTTTTTTCTATTGCAAAAGTGCCAACTGAAGACAATTGCTTTTTATTGCTAAATATGTATTTACTTTTTCATGTGTCTCAGCATCAAGCCTTTCCCTCTTTTCAAAGACACTCGCCAGAGAAATTTGGGTTTTTTTATTCATTTCGGCAGCGGTTAGACTGACAGCTCCATTTTCCGGCCTGGCATGAAAATTGACAGAGTCAATTGCGGGAAACAAGCACAGACGGATGTGACGGAAGACAAACTCGTCATTTTTCAAAATAAAATACCCTGCAGACTCCACCAGAAATAAAATAAACCAATAAAACGTTTTTATTCTTTCTGTGCAGCCTGGTACTAGTCCACGGGCCAGTGGTTGGGGACCACTGTCTTATTATCAAGATGTCCCAATAACTCTCTTAAAAACCTCCTGCTGATCCAAAATGCTGCAGCCAGGGTTCTGACTGCAACCGTAACAGAGATCATGTTTCTCCCGTATTAGCTTCTCTTCATTGGCTCCCTGTAAAATTCAGGATAGAACTTAAAATCCTGCTTCAAACATATAAAACTCTCAATGACCAGCTCCATCTTATCTTGAAAACTTTATTGTACCGCATCACCCTAACAGAGTCCTTCACTCTCAGACTGCAGGTCTACTTGCGGTTCCTCGAGTTTCCAGAAGTAGAATGGGAAGCAGAGCCTTCAGTTATCAGCTCCTCTGTTGTGGAATCAGCTCCCAGTTTGGGTTCTGGAGGCAGAACCCCCTCTGTACTTTAAGATTAAGATTAAAACATTCCTCTTTGGCAAAGCCTATAGTTAGAGCTGCTCAGGATCACCTGAACTGTCCCTTAGTTATGCTGCTATAGCTTTAGACTGCCGGGGGATTACCATGATGTGCAGGGCTTCTCTCCTCTCTCTTCCTTCCATACAGTTATAACCACCATTACGTGTCACTAACTCTGTGTTTCCCTATGAGGTCCTGTGTTTGTTCTCTCTGTGGATGTCTCTGGATCCGGAGCTTCACATCTCTGATATAGAGTTTCTGGCCTCACTGACCTCCAAAATGTTCACTGTTCTTTCATTCTTGTAGTTTAATCATAGCATCTGGACTTGTTTGAGATTCTTGAAGACATTTCACCTCTCATCCAAGAGGCTTCATCAGTTCTGACTGATTTATATTCTTAAGAATATAAGTATCCGGATGAGAGGTGAAATGTCTTCAAGAAAGTCAAGCAAGTCCAGTTGCTACGATTAAACTACAAGGACAACCATGACCTGGATGACAGAGAATCTTCACAGACTCATTGTTCTGTTCAATTGCTGCTCTCCATCTGCTAACCCCACTCTCACCCCAACCAGTCAAGGCCTCCTGCCCTGAGACTGGTTCTGTCTGAGGTTTTTTTTTCGTGTTTTTTTTTTTTTTTTATTCCTTCCTACCGTTGCCAACCGCTGACTCAGAGGGAGTCCGAAGGCAACTTCGGATTGTTGGGTTCTCTGTTTAAATTCGTCAGGTCTTCACCTTACTATGTTAAGTGCTGTGCGATGACATATGCTGTGAACTGTGCTATTTAAAAAAAAAAAATGAATTGAACTCAAAGAGCTTTATTCAAAGATTCAAACTGTATATAGTTCAAAAAGATAAAAGATTTGGTAGCACATTTAGTGTATTTTACCTGTCCAGACTTCAGTGTATGTTTGGGAGACAGACTGCCGGTGCTGTTGAGTGAGTTCATGCTGCCATGGGAGGGTGTGGAGCGCAGTGAGTCTTTTGGTGGCGGAGGGCTTGCAGGTAGTCCAGGCACAGAGCTGGTCACTGAGCCAAGACTCTTCTTCCTCTTCGATGGAGGGATGAGGGCAGAGGGGAGGAGTGCAGGGACAGGCTCCTTCTCCAAAGCCCGGTACACCAAGTGCATGGCCTGAAGAAGCACATCCTGCTATCAATACTTACATTTTGCCTATTGGCTTCTATGAAACTACTTATATGTCAAACTCGTTATTTGCGCCCAGTCCAGACACAAGTTCTGTTTTTGATTATCTGGTGGTACTTGTATCAATGTGGGGTCTGTTTCACAAAGCAGGTTTAAGTGAAAATCCTGAGTCTGTTAACCCTGAAATGAGGGAAACTCTGAGTTTTCCAATTCACAAAGAGAGTTAACTCAAACCAGAGGAAGAGGGGTAACTCTAGCCTGTTTCACAGAGAGAGGTAACTTAAAGCCTCGGTAAGTTACTGTAGTAACAGACTCTATGAACCTAATCTGGTCGGGACCAGGTTTTTCTCGGCCCTCGAGTTTCTCTCTGTCTCTGCCCTCTTTCAGCCACACACATTATTTGATTTCCTCATTTATTCATTCAGTCAGCAGGTGAGTTTTGGTGTAGCCTAGTTCTGCCGTCTGTCAAAAATACAAAAAAATAATAAATAAAAAAAATCAGTCAGTAGGCTGTATTAGTCCATTAGGCACAGTAGGTGGTGATTTTTTTCACTAACATGGCATGTTCTTTTGATAACGGTCCCGTGGATGAAGGTGCAGCATTACTGCGCAGACAATTAAATATTGGTCGGGAGATGGTTATCAGACCACGCAAAGATGTTCTAGCATTTCCAGACAGTTCTCTTTTTGAGTAGTACCTAATCCATCCTTACACGTGTATTAGTGTTGTAGTCAAGACCACCTAAACCGAGACCAAGACATGGCCGAGACCACAGTGTATCGAGACCGAGACAAGACCAAGACTTTGAGGGGTTGAGACCAAGTCAAGACCGAGACCAAGACAAAGCGAGACCAAGTCAAGACCGAGACCAAGACAAAGCGAGACCGAGTCAAGACCGAGACCATACCAAATTTAACTTAACCATTTTATTGAACACTTAGTCAATGTAATTTTAAGGCAAGTGTAAGGTTGCCTGTAATACTCTTGTCTGCAACTGCAAACAAACATTTAATACGGAATGTATCAAACAGTCAATACTACAATTTTATTTTAAATATTAAATGACCACACCAGTTAATTTTCTTACTTCAACACTGGTATTACAATCATTTTCAGAAAGAGGATAGGTGTGCATTTTTTTTCTTTTAAGTACACCCAGTGTGGGAAAGATTGTGATTGAACAAGCCATAGAAGAGGGAACTCACAGCACTCAAAATTGTGTTGTACATTTATTTAGTTTAATTTATATTGAAGTTACACATTTATTCTGCAGTGTGTTTTAATTCTAAGAATTGGCACTGTAAGTATTTTTTTCAGTTTTGTTGTACTGTAATAGATTTTGTAAAAGGATGTTTGTCATGGTAGTAAACACTCCATTGTAAGCATACCTATAACTATGTTTAATCATCTAAACCAGTGGTTCTCACAACTTTCTTTTTCTGTCAGGCTCCCCTTCGAAGGACAAAAATCTTTTGTGCCCCCCCCTCACCTTAAATTGTCATGAAATGAGTCAGTTTAAATTTACTGAAATTAAATATCATGAGCAGTCAAATAGTGCAGCAACAACTTGCTCAGTGATCAGTGACAGTAATGGGAGTTGGGGGGGGGGCTTCAGTTTTGTGATGGTAGTCTCATCAGTCATTGTTGACACCATATCTAGAGCTGTGGGCAGCAGGAGATCCTCAGCTGTTGAATTGTGTCTTGCGATTCTGTTACAGAGCTCCAGACTAACTTTTCTAGTGGTAGCATGGTGCTACCAACTTTCTTCACTGGTCGCACCAGCTAATGATCTGGTCGCCCCACTCCCTTATTTTGGATCAGCATTGCCACAGTTATTAATGCACCATGCAGCTGATGAATAGTTGCCATTGCATCACTTAGTTATGATGCAATGATCTTCAGAGATACGACTAGACATTTGTAAAATGTTTTCATCTTAAAATATATTTATTTTGTCATCAATCCTCTTCTAATACCAGTCATTAACTGGACACAGGCTAAACAATTGCTGAAAGTGCCCATAGGTAGATGCTACATTTTACCAATGTTCCCAAACGCCTCACATGCTGCTCCGGTAGATGGTGCATTTTACCGATGTTCCCTGAACGCCTCACATGCTGCTCCGGTAGATGGTGCATTTTACCGATGTTCCCTGAACGCCTCACATGCTGCTCTGGTAGATGCTACCAGGTGCGCTGTGTTTTCCTTTTGACGTCAATCTACAGATAAGTTGTTTATAACTAGAAAAGCCAAACTTTATTACAGCAGAGTTTGCTAACATCTTTCCCAGGGAGCAGACTCCTTCTCCCGCATTTACTGTCGTGGAGGGCCTGTGAAGAGGGGCGGGGTGGGGTGACAGGCCACAGCCCGTAAAAAAAATCCAAATAAAAAATCTGTTAAACTATTGGTTACATTCGAAGCGGGGAGTTTTGCATCCAATAACAACAAAGCTATTACTAAACAAATGAAACAGTTCAGAGGCAGCTTAGTGCGGTCCTTGCAGCCGTGGTCTCGGCTGGTCTCGCAGTAAAATCCCGAGTCCTCTGTGGTCGAGACCAAGACAATACCGAGTAAATATGCGGTCAAGTCCAAGACAAGACCGAGATCTTCAAAAAGTGGTCTCGAGACCGAGACCGATCTCGAGTACTACAACACTAACGTGTACCATTACCAACCGTAGTCATGCTCTCACATCCAAGTAGATATTGTGTGTTGTGCTGCATTTCATTGCAAATGGAAGTTTTTTGTATAATGTCGGAGACGCAGAGCACTTGAGTAAGGCAACTGTATGCAGGGCGGTCTGAGAAGTGTGCCTCGCCCTGAAACGGCTTCTACCCATCTTTGTCGTTTTTCCTGGACATTAACCTGTCAGAGCCATCAAGGGGGAGTTCCACAGGACTGCAGGTAAATGATGTAGAGATCTGTTAAATCAGCACTCAACCTTTTTTGCACCACGGACCGGTTTTAAGTAAGAAATTTTTCTACGGACCGGTCATTACGCACATAACAAACAATAACAGTTTTTTTTTTTTCTATTGAAAAGTTTCAGAAATGAATAAAATTAATTTTTATTGCTTAATATGTTTACTTTTTCTCCTGTCTCAGTATTAAGTCTCTCCCACTTTCCAAAGCAGCTCTCCTGAGACGTTTGTTTTTGACTGACGGCTTCGTTTAGCAGCTGGGCATAAAAATTGACAGTCAAGTCCGGGAAACGAACACAAACGGAAGTGACGGGAAGACGAGCTAGTCATGTTTCAAAATAAAACACCCTGCAGACTTCGCTGGAAATAAAAAAAAAAAACAATAAAACGTTTTTATTCTATCTGTGCGGCCCGGTACCGGTCCGCGGCCCGGTGGTTGGGGAACACTGTGTTAAATTTAATTTAAATTATATTCTGTTAATGACACTGTACTGCAACCTCAGACTTGAACAATGTTTTTATATTTCATTCATGTTAAGCTTCTGCCAAATGCGCTTCTCCCCCACGGGATTGCACCTAAATGAAATAAATTAATAGGCTACCTTTCAAGCAGTTTTCCTCTGCAATATTATTGATTGCAAAGGACGACATTTAAACTTACGCATTGACCCGAGCAGCAATGTTCTCCATGCCAGCTGCAGCGGTGTTGCACTTTTTAAAAAAATGTTTTCAAACTTGCTGTATGAGTGCATTACGATTTCCAGTTCTAGTGGGGTGAAAAAACGCAGCCCTCCGCTTCCCCGTTGCCATGGTGACTTGTCAAATTGGGGCTCCATTGATGCTCGCTTTTTATAGTTGTGGTGCACGAGCTTAGCTCCAGGTGAAACTACTCCGAGTTGACTAAACAAACTCAAATCCGCTGTTCTGGAACCGGAACCTCAGAGTTTCCCATCTCAGAGTAGATGAACTCAGAGTTCAGGATTAGACTCAGAGTTTGTTGAACCTGCTTTGTGAAACGGACCCCTGGTATTTAATAGGTATTATTTGTAATTTTGTTTATCATTTCCTAGTGCCTGCACAGTGTATAGCTTGCCCAAAGTTAAAAACAAAATAATGTGGGCTAAATAGCTTCTATTTTGTGCAGTATTTTGCATGTGACTTATTTTGTCTGAATTTTGAAGATGAGTTTAGCAGCCAAGTATCCAATTACTTGCCTTTACCTCCCTTTCAGTTATTTCTAGTGCATTTAGCAACAATGAAGAAGGTAACACTCACCACAGCAAACTCATCTTTGTCCAGATGGCCATCTTTGTCTATGTCACTCAGGTCCCAAACCTAACAGCATAAAAAATAAACATGTAAAGGATCATTGACACCATTTGGCGTAACTAAAGTTCATTCCATCCATGCAGAGAAAACCCACAGGGAGAACATGCAAACTCCACAGAGAAAGGCCCCAGCCGACCCTGAGATTCAAACCCAGGACCTTCTAGTTATGAGGCACCAGTGCTAACCACTTCATTTTGACAATCCATTACTTCATATCTAATCTTTGAAAAACATTTATTTACCATTGACATTCATGCTACTTCATGTATGTGTGAAAGAAAGACATATTCAAGCTTTGAATTGAGTAGTTTAATCTTCAATCATTTACCAACAAGTCCTTAATAGGGTCAAATAAAAATAACAGAATTAAATTAAATACCTTCCCAAGGACATCCAGAGGGAGCTTGGAGTTAATGAGGACTGGTTTGACTTTCTCTCCGGACAGCAGGCCATTGACAGGGGCCAAGCTTTCAAAAATCCCATCAAATTTATTCTTCTCCTCTGGCTACAAAGAAAAAGGCACACTTCTGTTAGACTGACTGAGTCTGTCTCTTGACTCAATGGAAGAGTATATAAATATTCCCAAACTGAATGGTTTACTATACTGCAATGATAGAGCCCAAACAATACCAGACTTCTGAGGCTGAAGCAAATCAATCAAATCAATATTTCAAGGCTGAAAAGTGTTGATGTAGTATGATTTTGACTGTGAAAACATTTTAAAGGCTCTCTCTTTGACTAATTATTGCTTTAAACAAGATTTTCCTTTTTACTTAATTACTTTAATAATGGCTGCTTTACTCAGTGTGTGATATTTTGTGTGTGTGTGTGTTTGAACACACCCTGACAGCCCAGTGTGATTCGCCTGAGCCAGAAGTTGTGGAACTCAGAGATGGACTGCTGGTGTCCTTCTGAAAACAGACATAAAATGCTACCACAGCACTGTCACGTGATCCATTTGATGACCACTAATAAAACATTTAAGACCAAAAACCTAACATGAAACTGACAAACTGTTTATGATGAGTATAAGAAAAACAATGCAGCTAGATGTAGCTTGTTTGCATACAAAGAATGAATGGATTTTAGGTTTAATAATGACTTCATACTCACAAACTTCGGAGGAGGGACTGTAAGGTTGAGGCTAGACAAACTGACTTCCTGACCGCTCTGAGCACAGGCCACCAGTCGCAGAGCTATATAAAACCCCTAAGTGAGAAAACACACAGTTTTTTTTTTTTTTTTTTTACTTTTTATTTATTATATTTTTATTTTAAATCCATCCATTATATGATCGTCATCAATATATATATATATATTGATATATTATATATATAAACAATCCATGAAAGTGATGGTATAACAAAGATAAACAACAACATATAAACAATGGTCACAAATACCCCAGCCTATTAATACTACAGTTACATTCTTCTATCACTTACAAGTGCTTAAGCTTCAGAAAACACACAGTTTTACACATAAACTTATTCTCTTACTCTTCCTGAGATAGCTAACAAAGAACACTTGTCATAATTATTACTTTAGAAATGTGGGGGGGGGGGGAAACGATAAGCCCTTTTAATTATTTCCTTATATATCATTAAGTACGTGTTAATCAGAATACAATGACATAATCATTCATCCACCACTTATCGTTTCCTGACCTGTTTATCCAGATAGCCTTTGCCATCAGGATCTGCCAAATCCCAAATCTGAAACACAAGATACAAACACACCTAAACAGTGAAATGAAAAACAAAATGTTCAAGTTCTAATGTTGCATATGTGTAGTCATTCTAAAATGATCACTTGTTACATCTAAATACTGATCTAACAGAGGGAAGATGAAGTGAGGGAGGTGTACATGAAGGTGAACAGTTGTTTGGTCTTCTCTCTACAGCTCTGTGTTGCATCGTCACGTTTGCTTCTTTGCCACTTTTGAGCAATCCAATCACATCTAAAGAATATAACTAAAATTTCTCTGTAACATCTTTTGCCCAAATATTCCATTTCATGCAAAAAATACGCCACAAGAAAGTATATACGTATACGGACACTCTATCCTCTACTTCACTGTGACTTTAAACACATTATGGCAACAATGGCCATTTAGGCCAAGAAAGCTATCCTGGAAAACATTTTCCCTGGTCACTGAAATAAACTGGTTGGTACAAAGTGTCACACTAAAATGACCACACTAAAAAAAAAGCCTTCCGTTGAGGACAGGGACTGGACATAAAAAATCAAGGGGTTTTCCCTTCCATTGCAAGACTTGTACAAGAGCAGTGCAGCGCCTAACCTGAATGAAGAGAAACACTACACTGATCTAAAGTATACTGCTCAGTACTCCACTGTGTTCAATGGCTAGTTGCTAACTTCGGTCATTTGCAGGGTGGATAGTGTACAGTAGATTTATCTAAATTTTTGCAAGTAGTAAATCCAAAGCAATGAGCTAAAAGCTCTGTAGTACAGAGAACACACAAGAATTTCAGCTATTTCCAATAAAAAATACTGATACACCTTTAAAACCTTGCGTATGATTCCAAGTTGCTCAGTGTCTCAAACAGTAAAAGTCCTATGCATCAAAGGTTTGCAAATAGTGTAAAACGGGCACACATCCCATTGATGTTTTAATAATTCAGAGAAAATTATTTGTACAGTCTCATTTCTCACGAGCACTGAAAAGTTCACTGTTCTGGAGAGTTGTAAACAACATTAGCAAATGACACAGAATGACACAGCTTCAGACCAGAGGCTGACCTTCAGTCCACTGACAAGCTCACCTGCAATAAAAATAATAAAGATCCGAGAGTGTAATTTATACTGCTGTATTTTGGCTACCTACCTTTCCCAGTGTAATATCAGGGAGTCCAGACTTTTTTAAGAACAGGGCAGCTTCTGTTGGTCCCACTCTCCCTGTATTCCCAGGATCCACCTTAAAGCAAATACATTTTGAGTGCACTGTGGCATGTTTACATTCTCTCTCTCTCTCTCTCTCTCTCTCTCTCTCTCTCTCTCTCTCTCTCTCT
>NW_007577826.1:596170-610465 GCF_000690725.1 Stegastes partitus
CTCTCTCTCTCTCTCTCTCTCTCTCTCTCTCTCTCTCTCATGTGAACTGTCTTTCATATTGTTTTATATCAGTTAGGGTGGCAGTAAAGCAACATCCTTGGTGTCATCATCTTACCTGTCTGTAAAAGTTCTCATATACAGAGTTCCCACTTGACAGCTGTGGCAGAGACAGAGTGTAATTACACCATAAAATAACATGCACTTCTCTCTACAACGAAGGTTGGTCCAAGCAGTGTATTTTTATTTTTATTTCAAACTGAAAACTATGCACCATCTTCTACCAGCTGAATGAAACTTTGTGTGACCTGTATTGACTCACATATCTAGTTAACCCTAAAATCAAGCCAAGGCAGATTTTTGTACATAACCTAATCACTCAAATCACAAATTTTCTTCAAGAGGCTTTACAACATGCACACATCATATGACACTGTCAGATTCAGATAAACATCTGGAAAAAATGTAATAAGAGGAACAGATGGAATGTTACCGCTTAACTGGTGTGCATGTTGTCTGGTGACGTTTGATTACATGTTCCAATCCTTGTGCACGCGGTTGTCAAGTATAACGAGATAAAGAGCTTGCCAAAAATAAAAACATCAGTTGGTGATTGTATGTTGCATATCTGTATCAATATCATCTATGGAAAACAGTACAAAAAACAAAAAATAAAGGCCTGTGTCTCTGACAAAAAAGGAACGCAGACACTTTCCTCATTGTGTCACCAATCTGCTGGTGGCCTGCTTTACCTGCATGCATGTTTTTTTCCCTGTCAGTTGTTTAACACCCGTTGATGAATCAGGAAACACAACCATCTTAACTGGTGATAATCACAACTTAACACAGGCACACGCTGCCTGCTTAATAGCATCCCAAGAAACAAATTATTGTCTTACATAGCAAATTCTTATTAAGAATAGACAAGAGATCCGCTGTCTTGTTTTGCATTAAGGCATGAAGCTGATCTGATGACTGAACCACACATACAGAAACTCTGAGCAGCCTTTCCCTAGTAAAGCCTCAGCTTCACATTAAACATTACCTCACAAAGAAACCGATTTTTTGCTAAAAAATTAAAAGTGCACACATCAACCACATGATGACATATAACTTCACCTGGTTAATGTCCAGAAACTGTTTAGAAAAGCTGCCGTAAAGACTGTCTGTCTATCTGCTGATGTACACCGTGTGAATCACTAATCAATCAATGCACATCTTTTACATTTGTTTAGAGCATCCAATCTGTCTCTGATCTGTTGTTAAATCCACCTTTACCTACTATGTCATAGCAACTGCAGCATTTCAGTCTCTAACAGAAAATCTGAGCTTAAAGGCACATTTGTTATCCTTCTAAACAACAGGCTGATATTATCTGAAGGTACTTTATTGTTTTAATGCTTCCCAAAAGTTAATATTATCCTAAGAGAAAGTTTATGACCAGAAAAATAACATGTGTGGTTTTAGCCGTCATTTTCAACGTCAATTCTGGTCACAATTTTCATAGATATTATGAATCTCTAAACATCTTGGTTTAGTTCTGACCTGCTGGACGTAAACAACCCTCAGCAGACAACTGAACCCCGGTCACCCTGGAGCAGAGCAGGGACACTCATCTGGCAGGGCGGGCACACGAGCAGTGGATGTCGTGCGTGCAGATTTCAACACAACAGACAATTACGAGGACAACGCTGCTCAACAAAACGCTCGCTTTATGATCATTTCAGTTCGCACTGGCGCTACAACATCATAGACTAACAGCAGTACCACAGTATACTGGTGATGTACAGCCGCAGCAGGCTAAACACTACCACTCCTCTGCCTGCTGACCAGCCTCAGCCTGGTTGACTTGGCTACCAGTCAGCTCACATCAGCATCATGGATCAAAAGAAGCCTCCACCAGCCTTCATGCTCATCCTCCCAGTCCTTGGCATCCAGGCTAAGCTAGCTACGGGTTGCTAGCTTTAGGAGTGAACGTTCTTACAGTTTATGATGCTTTGATACACATACGTGTCCATAACGGCCCAGTTCTAACTTTAAATACACCGTCCATGATGTTTATTATATTTACTGTTCAATTAGTTGGTGACCTGTAAGACATGTCCTAGGTAAACAGCTACACGGCTAGCTAGCACCAACTGATGCTAACCAGCCCGCTACCTAACGGTATGGCAACAGGCCTTATTCGAGCAGCTGACTGTCTTATTTCTATCTGCATTTTAAAGGCAGCTTGTGTGTTGTTTAACGGGAATTTAATCGAGAATGTCGTCAAGCCCACATTCCGTATCACACCGCTAAATATCTTAGCCTGCCGCTGAAGCGTGTGCTGGTAAATCGCTGCATCTTTACCTGGGTGAGAGATGTGAGGGCTGCCATCTTCCCTGTTGCTGCGGGAACGCGCCCACCCTCCCTCTGTAGGCAGCGCGCCCCCCAGCGGCCAGTGGCCCCAGTAGGACCGTCCCAGCGGCCCCAGCGGTCCCAGCAGCACCCTCCAGTGGCCCCCATTTATCATTAAGGTAAGCTGCGATATTGGCACTAACATTAAACAAACAAGATGCACAGCTTAAACTGATTCTCTTTTTATTTACATTACAGCTTTTTTCACAGTCTGTACTACAGAATGTGATGCTTAATGCAGATATGTGGAAGCTGCATAATAAATCTTGAGTTCATATATGAAAACCTTCATTTTTAGGATGAACTCAAAAATCGGTTACTTGTGACTTTGTAATTGCAGTTGTCTGATATGCACTCCTTCAGTGGATATGATTCTCTTTTGAAGCTCAGCTTTATGGTTTAGGAATAACTCAATATGTGTACTTGACAGTAAAAACGTGATGTGCACTTGCAAAATGACAATTTATGATAAAACATCTCTTCTCACGCATTTAGTAAAAGCCATTTATTTTACACAATGCTTAAACAAAAGAAGATCACAACTACTTCTTAACTGGTGTATTTAAGGTTGTAAGTTTTTTTTGTTTGTTTGTTTTGTTTTTTGTTTTTTCTTTATAAACTCATAAAGGAAACGAGACATTGACAAAATGGATAAAACAACAGAACAGCTGAAATCAGAGCAACACCACATTGGCGGTTTCGTCGGTCCTTAACCCACTGCCATGCTATAAATAATCTCATGCAACCAACAGTCCCACACAGCTAAAGAGCAGCATTTGTCATAGTAAAGTACCTTTTTCTCTCAGTTTGCTTTTCCCATTGACACCATAACAGAACACTTCCAGTCATTTCCAGTTCAAACACAACAAAGATCAGTAAACGCACATGCTGAATTCTGAAAAAAATAGATGTATATTTGTTTTGGATTTAGCACTTATTCAAATTCCCTTTAGTGCACTATTGAAAGAATAACTGATTATCAATGATTAAACAACTAATAATGGTCACCAATCCTAGTATGCTCTTCTTTGAAATCTGCTTAAAACACTATATTGTAAACTACAACACCATTTGTCAAATAAAACATGTTCAAGTCTTTAACCATAAGGCATGAAGGAGCAATGGCTCAACCTCTTACAGCTGTAAGATGCATAGAAGATGTGGTATGAGGAAAACTGAACTAAAAAGATTGTCTGAAAGAAGGATGTGAAGCAAAGAGCGCAACTTTTCATTTTAAAAAAAGGTGGCACTTCATAATCAATTGTTATCAAACTTCATATGCTTTCATCTGCAAAATACATAACAAAACAAAAAGCCTCCTCAGTGATGAAAGACCTGAACATCATTTCTCAAGCAGAATGCTGCATCAGAGTGTAACCCTCCCAGCAAGTAATCAGAATATACTGTGACTGCAAAACTATTTCAGTGTCGTCTCTCTTCTGGTAGTGGATGTAGCTGTTGGTTTACAGCAGACAGACCTTACCAAATTTTGAATGGTCACTGTTTTTAGTCATCATTCGTGACAAAAAATTGAAAACAATAACTGCAAATACAACAAATAATGACAATAATAATGCATAGTGAGTGAAAGTAAGATAAAAGTCAGACAGCAACATTCTAAGATACTAATACAACATGTTCAGGCATTAAGTCTTGACTTACAAAGTCAAAACTATGAACCACTTACTACCTCAAAATTCAACTTAAGTCGAAACTTAAAATACATAGTTGTAATCTGGACTTACTATCTTCAGTTCTTCATTCCAAACACGCTGTATTTTTTCTTTTCGTACATGAATGGTTGGCAATATTGTAAATACTCCTGCAGTAAATTCATTCACCATGCAGATTTGATTTTCCTGGATGAAACCACAGAACCACATCTGCACGGTTAATGAAAGGTCGCACACAATCAGAAGAATACATTTTTGCTACTGGGAAGCACTCAGTTTGTAACATTTTAAGTGTTTGGGGTTTTTTTTTCCAAGGACAAAAGAATCAGAAGAAATAAACCTGGATTAAACCTGATCTCTAATATAAAGCAACACTAGCTTTCAAACAGTGAAGTCAACAGTTTGCATCACACTTTCAGGTAACTCCAACATAAAGGGTTTGCGAATGCACATGTTGAAAATGCATTTCTCTTATTTATATATTAACTACAGATACACTTGGTGTATACTGTATGTATACAGTAGTTTAACACATAATCTGCAGGCAGCCTGTGAGCTCCCTGAAGAGGACACCCTCTGAATAAACTCCTGCTGGCCTGTGAAGGTGATGCAGACTGTTGGCATATATCCGGATATGACTTCTCTCAGTGTGATCACTCAGTACAAGCAGCAGCAGCAATGATGTAGCAGCAGTGAGGCAATGCTCAATATCATGATCATCACAACTGAATGGAGAGTAGGCAGCACAGCTAACTTTGAACAGCATGTCATCATCACTACCACCATCATCATCAGACCACAGTCACATGGCATGAATAGAAATGTCCTCTTCCTCTCCTGTTTGTGTCGCTTCCTGATGGCCTTGTGCAGTGCTGTCACCCACTCTGCAGCCCTCTGTTGAACGGTGAAGTGTTGAGTGATGTGTGGTTACTCATCATCCCATGTTTGCTGTAGAAGGAAGTTAGCAGCCAGATTCTCATTCTTCTCACAGGCAAAGTAAGCCTGGATCACTAAGCCTTCAGGGAAGCCCAGCGCTTTTAACTGCAAACACAACCAACATGTTGTCACATTAGGCACATTAACCATCACATTAGGCACACATATATTGGGACAGCTGTGTCTGAGACAGTTACACGTAAGGGCACATATGCATGCATGAAATGACACGACAAGAGGATATAAGAAAATACAAATATACATAGGAATACAACATATTTAGCAAATACAAAAACATTGGTGCTGCTTAAGTAGCTGCACCGCTCCATCAACTTGGTGACTGAAAATCTGCACTTCGCAAGCAATGATTAGAAATAAAAGGTTTTAGGGACTTCACATCTTTTAAATAGAAACAAACTGCAATCAAACAAGAGACTGGAGATCTTAAAGCTTTATGATCTTGTGTTTTTATGAATATTGCAACAATCTTTGTTTATTATTTTGTATTGTTTCTTTTTGCTGATTTTGTTGTCATGAACATTTCTTGTCCCCAACTGTTGTTTAGAAAAGACATTCTAATTATAGTGGTAATGCACCAATAAGGTGGATGCCAACTGCTGTAAAACAAAAGAAGAGATTCCAATCTATATACAAATATCTGATTTAATGTAGATTCAGTAACATAAGTCCTCATTTTGAATGGCCAAGAACAATTTTTTAAATAACTTATTTGGCAAATATTGCCTTCTCACTCTGTAGCTGCTTGCGCTTGGAATGGTTTGGTTAATCCAACATCATGCTGAAAAGAAAAATAAATATTCTTTCACAAGTTTGTATACTCTAGGTCAGCGGTCCCCAACCACCGGGCCGCGGACCGGTACCGGGCCGTGGGTCATTTGGTACCGGGCCGCACAGATAGAATAAAAACATTTTATTGGTTTATTTTTATTTCCAGCGGAGTCGGCAGGGTGTTTTATTTTGAAAAATGACTAGCTCGTCTTCCCGTTACTTCCGTATGTGCTCGTTTCCCGGACTTGACTGTCAGTTTTTATGCCCGACTGCTAAACGAAGCCGTCAGTCAAAAACAAACGTTTCAGGAGAGCTGCTTTGGAAAGTGGGAGAGACTTAATACTGAGACAGGAGAAAAAGTAAACATATTAAGCAATAAAAATTAATTTTATTCATTTCTGAAACTTTTCAATAGAAAAAAAAAACAATTATTATTTGTTATGTGCGTAATGACCGGTCTGTAGAAAAATTTCTTACTTAAAACCGGTCCGTGGTGCAAAAAAGGTTGAAGACCGCCTCTCTAGCTAACTACTGAGTCAAGTTAACCAGACAACAAAGCAGTTCAATGGGGCTTAACATAAACACCACTGACTCCTGCACTGTAATGTCAGTGAGACTGGTACACCAACCCTCTCAATTGCTTCCTTCTCCTGCGGGGTGACCTGGATGTAGTTGGTGTGTGGTGACCCCTGGGCCTCAGCCCCCTCCCCTCCTGCGTCTCCACTTCGTGGCTCATTCAGCATTTGCACAAAACGCTCCTGGTGCTGTGTGATTTGCTGGAAGTAACACACATAATCAATCTGAATACCACCATACAGATAATTTGCAGGTGTCCAGTGCCTAGCAAAAATGACTCAGAGCAGCTAATCATGATGATAGATCAATCACTCATTCAAACAGTATACAGTAGACATGGTAAACGGATCGCATCAACAGTGTCAGGTGTATTTGGTCAGATTTTTGTAATACAATTACATCATTCACAGTCTCAAAGTATTATTTAACTTCTACATAGTCATGTTTTTCAATTAAATAGATATATTACGTAAAACCGTAGTTTCTTACGTAAAACATTTTCCACAGGTTTCAAATTTCTGCCATTTTTATAATAAGTGATTATTTTTTATTAGCTCTAGAATTTTAGGTCACAACAAAAAAAATGTTGAGAATTCAGACAGTAATGTAAAGAAAACTACATTTCATCATTTGAAATCATATTATTTAAAATATATTTGTGTGGACATGCAATCCACATGTGGTGCATTAGCAACGTACATCATATTCTCCCTCAAAATTTTCAAATCCAACAAAAAACAATCAAACAAAAAAAACTTTTACTCTAACCTGACAGATCTTGAAATATCAGTTTCTGAAATATCTTACAAACAGAAAAAACAAACAAGTCCATGGCTGAAAGTCACTGTGGCATGCCGGTGTGGTACCTGCAGCAGCTGGGGGTTGTCTCTGCCCAGCTGTTGCAGCAGAGCTGGTAGGAGGGCTGGGTTCTGCTGGATGATCTGTCTCATCTGCTGGAACTGAGGTTGATTCCTCAGGAACTCCAGAGGATTCCCTCCAGAGGACACAGAGCCTCCTCCAGCAGTCGGAGGCTGGCTGCCAGACACTGGCCCTGGTGGGGTGAGGACAGAACAGTTACTGTTCTGGTTCAGAGTGAGCAAGTACTTTTTCAAGGAAACAATTTAAAGGCAATGTTAATCAGATGAGAAAGGTTGTTCCTAAACTGTTCAATGAATTGAAAGCTTCAGAAATCAAGGTACCTCATAAAATATATGCTGAATTAAATAATACATTGGTACCATGAAGTTGTCCTGCTAATTGATTTGCAATCCATAGTGGGAAAAGAATAGGGTTAGGGTTAGGGTTTTCACCTCCTCTGAAAATGTAGGTTAGGTTCCTGTGTCATAAAAAAGTTCCTGGGCTCCCAGAAAAGCTCCTGTGGTGGGAAAAAAAGTCCTCTGCAGTTGGACTCTTTCGATACAATGACATACCAGACATAAATAGAAATAATAAATGTGTGCTCTTACTGTTAGAGGCTGCAGGAGGCTGCTGTGGTTGTTGTGTAGCAGGGGTGGAAGGGTTGGGTAGAGCACTGGGTCTAATTGGCTCTTGTTGGGAAGGCTCACTGGCCTCCACAGGAATACCCTGCAGCACATGGACATTCACACTCTGGAATATGGTGGCAAGTGGGGCTGGAGAACAACAAGCTTGCTGGTTAAATCCTCACCATTAGTAGATACTCCACTGCTCTATCTGGGTTGTTGTAACTGGCTCTGAGTGCAGCGACAACCTGCTCACGCTCATAGCCTATCGACATGATCTCTGACACCAGGTTCTCATAGGCTGGACCTGTCACTGGGGAACCAACAGGAGAGGAAAGACAGAGGTAAGGAAGTAAATGGAAACTGTATACAGTGCAAAGGTTGTTTCTGCAGAGTTATGACATAGTCACTACTTGCCATGACACACATTACTTTCAGAATAAGCTTGGTCAATCACACACATAAAAACACACACACACACACATATATAGTCATGGACAAAAGTATTGGCACCCCTGGAATTTTTGCAGAAAGTACAACATTTCTCTCAGAAATTGTTGCAATTACAAACGGTTTTGGTATAGATGTTGATTTCCTTTATGATCACTGAAAAAACACAAAAAAGTAGAAGAAAAAAAAAAACAAATGTACATAGTTATACACAAAACTCAAAAAATGGGCTGGACAAAATTGTTTGCACCCTTTTAAAACTGTGGGTAAATCATTTTATTTCAAGCATGTGATGCTTGTTTAAACTCATCTGTGGTAAGTAACAGGTTCTGGCAATATAGAAATCCCTCCTGAAGCCAGTTAGAATGTATAAAAGTTGATTCAACCTTTGTGCTGTGTGCCTGTGTGTGTCACACCAAGCATGGAGCAGAGAAAGAAGAGCTGAGAAGTGTCCGAGGACTTAAGACGCAAAATTGTGGAAAAATATGAACAATCTCAAGGTTACAAGACCATCTCCAGAGATCTTGAAGTTCCATTGTCCACTGTGCATGATACAATCAATAAATTTATAAACCATGGAACTGTGGCTAATCCCCCTGGATAGGGACGGAAGAGAGAAATTTATGAAAGAATGCAACACAGGATAGTTAGAATGGTAGATAAACATCCTCAGTCAACTTCCACACAAATTCAGGCTGTGTCTGTCTTGTAGATTCAGGGTGCAAAAGTGTCAGCTCTGACCATACGTCGCCATCTGAATGAGAAGAAACACTATGGCAGGAGATCGAGGAGAACCCCACTGCTGACAAAGAGACATAAAAAAGCCAGACTGGAGTTTGCAAAAATGTACCTGAGTAAGCCTCAATCCTTCTGGAAGAACATTTTGTGGACAGATGAGACTAAGGTAGAGCTTTTTGGAAAAGCACATCATTCTACTGTTTACAGAAAACAGAATGAGGCCAACAAAGAAAAGAACACAGTACCTACAATCAAACATGGTGGAGGTTCAAAGATGTTTTGGGGTTGTTTTGCTGCCTCTGGCACTGGGTGCCTTGACAGTGTGCAAGGAATCGTGAAATCTGGAGACCATCAAAATATTTTGGGCTGCAATGTAGGGCCTAGTGTCAGAAAGTTGGGTCTGCGTCAGAGGTCAAGGGTGTTCCAGCAGGACAATCACCCAAAACATACTTCAAATAGCACTAAGAAATGGTTGGAGACAAAGTGCTGGAGAGTTCTGAAATGGCCAGCAATGAGTCTGGATCTAAATCCCATTGAACACTATGGAGAGATCTCAAGATTGCTGTTGCAAGAAGGCACCCTTCAAATCTGAGAGACCTGGAGCAGTTTGCAAAAGAAGAGTGTTACAAAATTCCAGTTGAGAGGCGTAAGAAGCTTGTTGATGGTTATTGAAAGTCATTGGTTTCAGTTATTTCTCCCAAAGGGTGTGCAACCAAATATTGAGCTGAGGGTGCCAACAATTTTGTCCGGCCCATTTTTGAAGTTTTGTGCAAAATTTTGTAAATTTTGTAAATTAAACATTAGTAATTGCAACAATTTCTGGGAGAAATGGTGTATTTTATGGAAAAAATTCCAGGGGTGCCTATACTTTCATCCATGACTGTATATATACTGTATACATATATGACAGAGAAAAGAAAAATCACAATGAATTACCCAGAATTGATGCTGCTTCTTCAAGGAGACCCAGTTCATCAACAAGGCTTAGAAATGAGCAGAGAAATACAGGAAAAGTGTAAACAGTCCAAAGCACA
Organism: Stegastes partitus; assembly: GCF_000690725.1. Taxonomy (NCBI): domain Eukaryota; kingdom Metazoa; phylum Chordata; class Actinopteri; family Pomacentridae; genus Stegastes; species Stegastes partitus. Next base: position 606,242 of record NW_007577826.1, read on the forward strand.
AAAATAAGCATTAAATTTAATTTTAAAAAAGAAGACAAGAGGTATACTGAGCTCTGTTAAGTTATTTTCTTGAAGCGTATTCCATGTTGCACTGCTGCTGATTGTTCTGAGTTACCACACAAGTTTTGTTGTATTTTGTACAATGACAATAAAGCCTCTCTCTGTCTGTCTGTCTGTCAGAATCAGAAAAATAAAAAATAAAATAAAATAAATAATAATAACAATAAATAAAATAAGATTCATATACAAGAATATACACATCTAGCAGAAAAAATATATGAACAGTGGTGCAAAAAATAGCAGTGCAAATAACAATGTAAGTAGTCTGCAGTGTTATGGCTGATACTGACTCAGCTGTTCAGTACAGCCATGGCAGTGGGATAAAAGCTGTTTTTATGTCTGAAGGTTTTAGTATGCAGGACTCTGTATCGTTTGCCAGAGGGGAGGAGGGAGAACAGTTTATGACCAGGATGAGTGGGGTCTGTGATTATGTTCCATGTCTGTCTGTCTGTCTGTCTGTCTGTCTGTCTGTCTTATTCTAGGGCACCAAGGGCAGATGGGAAAGTCAATACTTTGAAACAAAGATCTGATGATGAAGAAAAAATTAAGGACTGTCAAAGCGACTGTAATTCTTTCCTACAGCCACGGCACCAACTTCACTCACTCTGTGTACATAAACATGGGTTTCTTCTTACCTGGAAGCAGAGGACTGTTGGACTGGTGCAGTAGCAGGGGGTTCACTCTCAGGGTCTTCCCTTGGTTTTTCTTCCGGCTGGGCAGCAGAGGTGGGGCAGTCTGCTGGGGCTGAGGCTGGGGCTGCCTGAACCGCCTCAGGAGCTGGAACTGAGGCAGAAGCTGGAGTGGCAGCAGAGCCAGATGCTGGTGCTGAGTCTGTAGCAGAGTGTAAGTCCAAAGCTGCTGCTGCTTCAACTGAAGCCAGCAGTGTGTTTTCTGTGATGGGGAGTGGGGATTCAGAGGGAGGTACAGACTGTGGGGCAGGTATGGGCGCAGACAATGTATGTGTTGGTGTGGATGGTATTTGTGTGGGGCCAGAGGCTGGTGCTGGGGCTGCAGCTGATGATGGTGCTGGAGTTGTAGCTGGTTGGAGAGCTGGCTGAGGGGCTGTTTGTGAAGGAGGGGTTGATTTAGGCTAGAAGGAAATTTGAGAATTGCTCATTAGTAGTGTGGTTATGATGACCAAACACCGCAGCCTCACTGATTTCACTCCAATGGCATGGTTGCTTCTGAAAGTCTGTTTAAGACACAGGGAAAGTTCAATACACATTTTTGCAACACTAATTGCAGTACACCAACAGAGTTCAATCATTCAGGGCCACAGTTGTTTGCCATTTTCCCTGAAGTAGAGAGCAGAGACACAGGCAAATGCTTCCTTTAACCGTGTGCCAGTGATGGACAATGTTTCTGTCTGTATCTGTTTGTTAACCTAAAGAAACTGAGCAACACTGAACTCAGTCCCCTTTGCAGGTTTATGCCAACTGGTAAACAGACTAAACAGTCTCCATTATCATACGCTGTTTTTCAATTGTTCAATCAGCACTCTACACCTGTTGTATTGAGGTTGACTTTGGTCTAAGTGCAACAAGATCATAAGGAGTTGTATTGGACAGTCAAGGTGAGCCAACACTTGTCCTCTTGTGCTTGTGGGAATATGAAACTGTTCAGTATTCACTGTGTAATAGAGTTAAAACATTTGAGCATTACCTCATGAGGCACCATCAAAATATCAACTGCGCCATATGCAAGGATGACAATGAGAAAGATGTAAATTGTTTTCAACATTAGATGGCATAGAGGATTGAACAGTATTGCAAAAACTGTGACTGTGTTAAGTTAAATAAAGTAAAAAAAAAAAAAAAAAAGAAATAATAGAAACTTTTGTAAATAATCTCTGGCACTGAAACAGATAGGTTATTATCGGCTCATGAGCAGCACATAAGTATTGCACATTCTGTAATCAAGTTAAATAATATAATAGTAGTAAATATTACACACACACACACACACACACGGAGGACTATAAGACCCAACTCATATTTGATTTCTAGGGGGCAGGCTGCCCCCCACAAGGCAATGGTAGGGGAAAAAAGAATTAATGAATAAAATCAATATTTCTCTTAAAAGGAAGACACAGAGTATGACATGACTTAGTCCAAAGAACAATCTAAAGAGACACTTACCTTGGTAACCATGACCACCACAAAGTTTTTCTCATCGATTTTGTACTCTTTCAGTGGGGTGTCGTCGTTTAAGATTTTACCTGTGACAGCCAAGAAGAAACAGCAAATGAGACTCATAACACAATTGTTTATTTAAAATACAGTTCAAAATATGGAACAGAATTAAACCCAAAGACACTCTCCAGTCCATATGGTAGTTTTTACAGAAGAAAAAAGATATAACATGAACAAAATAAGCAGTCAACATTGTATTTCCACATTAAAGCTGCAGCATACCAATGATAGCCTAAAAAACATGGATTGAGAGTTCCAGGATTTGTCATGTAACAAAGGAAACAAGGTGAGAGTTGCAGTAAATGGGGGGAGAGAGAGTCCGGGACTTCATAGATCTACACATTTTAGAAGAAGTAGCGGTGTAGAGTCACATCTAAGGCAAGAAGGGATTATTTCAGGTAAGAACTTTTAAATGCTTCATTTTAATGAACAAAGGTGAGTTTCTAGTGCTGCATGATTGATCATTTCTGCACCGACATTGTGACGTGCATGTGCAATAGTCCCAAAGCAGGCGGAAAATATACTCATGTCACTACTTTCTTTGCTGCTTGATACAAAAGAAAATTGACACAGTTATTTTTTTAGTGACTGATCTACAAGAGAAGTCTGTCTGATAGAACATCATTAACTCATATTTAAGGGTTCTTGGACACACTGAGTTTTTACTTGGTTCACAAGAGAGAGTTTGTTGATATGTAGTCTCTGCAGGTGCATAGCAAATGAGCAAAGAACAGGAGAAAAACATGGAGAAGAAAGACTTGGTTGCAATAGAGAAATTCAACTCAGTTGTAGGGCTGCACAATTAATGGAATGTTATTCAGGCTCATAATTTTGGCTTTGCACAATAAAAATTGCATTTGATTGCATTCTTGACATTTAAAATGCTTAGACAGCTAGTCAGCATGGATAAATCTGACATTAGAACACCCTATTTGCCTCTTTTAGTGTAATCTTTGGTTATGCACCTGAGCTGCAGTAACTGAGTGTAGATGAGAGGCTTCTCTGTGCACAGCTGCCAAACTAGCATCTACTATAACTGGCATGACAGGCATTTGGGAAGCATCAGTAAAATGTCATGCCTGTTGATAAACAGATGTTCAGCAAGAGAAACATTTTAGGTAGTTTTATTTATATTTTGCAGTATTTCTATTTTCTAAATGCCAGAATAATGAGAGAGAGAGAATTTGTTAGATTTTTTTTTTTTATGAATTTCTTCAGTGGCAGAAGTTTACATACATTTCCTTAGTATTTGGTAGCATTGTCTTGTATAACTTGGGTCAAACGTTTTGGGTTTTCTTCCACAAGCTTCTCACAATAGTTTGATGAATTCTGGCCCATTCCTCATGACAGAACTGGTGGAACTGAGTCAGGTTTGTTGGCTGCCTTGCTCCACACGCCTTTTCAGCTCTGCCCACTAATTTTCTACAGGACTGAGATCAGGGCTTTGTGATGGCCACTCCAAAACATTGACTTTGTTGTCCTGAAGTCTCTTTGTAACTAATTTGGCAGTATGCTTAGGGTCATTGTCCATTTGAAGACCCATTAGTGGCCAAGCTTTAACCTCCTGGCTGATGTCTTGAGATGTTGCTTCAATATTTCCACATAATGTTCTTTCCTCATGATGCCATCTATTTTCTGAAATGCACCAGTCCCTCCTGCAGCAAAATATCCTCACAACATGATGCTGCCACCCTATACCTCACATTTGGGATGGTGTTCTCAGGCTTGCAAGCTTCCCCCTTTTTCCTCCAAATGTAACGATGGTCATTATGGCCAAACAGTTCAGTTTTAGTTTCGGTGGTTTCTGGGACACAGAACCGTCTCCTTCCTCAGCGGTATGATGGCTGGACATTCCCATGGTGTTCATACTTGAGTATAACTGTTTGAACAGATGAACGTGGAACCTTCAGGCATCTGGAAATTGTACCCAAGGATGAACCAGACTTGTGGAGGTCCACAATTCTCTTCCTGA
>NW_007577826.1:611200-657238 GCF_000690725.1 Stegastes partitus
ATAGATAGATAGATAGATAGATAGATAGATAGATAGATAGATAGATAGATAGATAGATAGATAGATAGATAGATAGATAGATAGATAGATAGAGATAATTTTCTAATTACCTACTTGATTCATTTTTAAGACAAGAATTCTCACTACTGTTTAAGTGCTGAGGTGACTTTAGCAAACTAATGAGGATTGGACAGCTATTTTTAGAGGTCATCATCTTCTATGCTCTCCCACCTTTATCACTTAAGAGAAGGCTATTAAAGTGACTTTAATTCATACAACTGATCTACATAGTGTGTATGATTATTATTAGTGCCACTGTTACAATTATAAATATGTATAATATATATATAAATATACCTTGAGCAATGATTTTGAAAGGTGACTACACACTTGACAGAGAAAATGTCTGGGTTGTTCCCATTTATTATTTTTAGGAAACAGCTGCCAATTGAACAGACAGAGCATTTTCTATGTCCCTAACTTGTTTCTGTCACACTGGCTCACCTGCATAGATGAGTTTCTGTCCTGCTGAAGGAAATGCATCTTTTCCTCTGTCCTCCTCTATTTTCTCCTTCAGGGTTTTCACCTGACAAACATCCACAGATGAAGCATTAATATTCCTGAGAGTGAAACAACTCTACATTACATCATGTCAGTAAAAACTACAGCAGATCAGGGCCTGATAGTTGTTACCGGAAACACCTAACCATCATATGTTACAGCAATGTGTTAATGTTCAATGGTTAATGTTCTCTAGAAAGTAAGCATTGAGCCCACAACCTGCCTTGAGTCAGTTTAGACAGATTACATATTCGAGTTTCTGTCGAAAATGTTTCACTAACAAGATAACACGAAGCTGGCTAATGGCTCGTGGCACTAAGTTGATACACTTTAAATAGAAAGACAATGTCACAACATCTACTCATGACAAGTTAATAATAAATGCACAGGGAAATAAATATTCCTACAAAGTAAATAAATATGGCTATAAAGGAAGTCCTGCAATAAATAAATGTGACATTATGAATAAAATCCCCTAAAATAAATAAACGTAGTCCTTTAAAAAATATAATTTAAAAAAACACATTAATTTAATTATTGTATTTTATTATTTATTTCTTTGCTATATTTCTTTGCTATATTTATTTATGATTAATATATTTATTTTCTAGAATTATTTATTTATTTAATATTGTGTAAAATAAAACAGCATACCATCCTTGTTCTGTGGACTGACTGACCTTTTTTTAAAACTAATTTCTTTACACAGAGTATCCTATGCAGACATTTTTGTTCTTATCTTGTTGGTTGTCTGACTCACTTATGCTAATGTTTTAATATTTAGTATTCATGTTTTGGTAAGCTTGCTTTTTTTTTTTTTTTTAAATAAAGCACTCCAAAAATGTGCATTTGCTTCACCACTGTGGACAATGATGTGTAGAATGATGTGAATAAAGGAACTGAATTAATTTTAAAATGAGTTTGAAATACAACAAAAATGTGGAAAACTTGACAGTGTTAGTAAACTTTTCATATATTCTGTACATCACTGTTTTGTTTTTTTTGTCAGTGTCAGTATGACAAATACAATCATCCTCAAATGTATTCATACCCTTCCATTAAAGAAAAGGCAAAATTAACAATAGTCACTCAAATAACTGGAAACTGAAAAAATAATTTAAAAAATTGCTAAATTATAATTTAGTGAAATAAGACATTGCTTTTGAATTGAGGTTGAAAAGAATAATTTAAAATAAACAAAACTGTCCCAGACAAATTAGAGTACTTTCCTGATGAGCAGTGGGCCAAAATCAAAATACCTGTCAACAGGTGCAGAAGTCTGATTGAGAGTTACAGAAAACACTTGATTGCACTGATTGCCTCAAAGGATTGTTCAACAAGATATTTTTCCTTCTTTAATGGGAGGATGTGAATACTGTATGTCCACAACTACTGACACCAGCACTGCTATATTTGGGGAAAAACAACACATTTTAAGTAGTGTATAGGTTGCGCATGTTTTTCAGGGAATATTAGGTCAGACAAGATTCAGTTTTGTTTTTTTTTTTTTGTTGCACAAAGTTCCAATACAACAAAATACAGCTCTAACCTGATGGTGCAAACAGAACAAGGTAAGCAATAAATAAGAATAGCAGAAATAGAAAGAAGAGATGCAACAGCTCAGGAAGTGAGAAGGATACTATATAAAGCCAACTTCTATGGACGACATCCTGAAACCAACCCTCGTTCTCAGTATGAACTTGCAAAATGAAACTTATCTAAAGAACATGAAGAGAAACCTGATCACTATTGGGGGCATATTGTTTGGTCAAACATTAAAGATATACCAAAACAATAGCTGATAACATGACTCCCAGGCTGCAGAAATAAAGGGAAATATTCCAGCATGATAACATGTACAGCATGCTGCCAAATTCACACAGGAGTTTTCAAAGAACAAAAAGGTGAAAACCGGGACTTGACCAAGTGTGTAATCTGACTTGAACACTTTTTGGCTTTTTAAAGCAAAAGGTAGAGCAACACAACCCCTACAACAAAGAACAGTTCAAAAAATAGTCTGAAAAAATGTCTGAAAAATCTCTTGAGAAATTTGTGGAAATTTAAAACATATGTGATTGCACATTTTGTTGTATACTGTACATGAATATTTGCCCAGCATTTTGTTTTGTTTTGTTTTTCTCATGTAACAGTTATCATTAGAACAAGATGTTTAATCTTTTTGTTTTACAAAAACAACTTGCAGCAGTCTCTCCGGGTTCTCCGGCTTCCTCCCACACAGTCCAAAAACATGTTGAGGTTAATTGGTGATTCTAAATTGTCCGTAGGTGTGAATGTGAGTGTGCTTGGTTGTCTGTCTCTAAGTGTGGCCCTGCGATGGACTGGCGACCTGTCCAGGGTGTCCCCTGCCTTCGCCCTAAGTCGGATGGGATAGGCTCCAGCCCTCCGCGACCCTAATGAGGATTAAGCGGTGTATAGAAATGAATGAACTTGCAGCAGTTTTATACAACTTCGTGCCACTGACTATGATGGTCATTGCAATTCACGCGAGAACACTGGCAGGATACCTTGTTACTTCAATAACACTATATTTAAACTTGTTGGAAGTTAAAATATGAGGGGGAAAAAACGTCAAAAGGATTTGTTTTCTGTCTCACAAAGATCTACTAATGAGTTTCCTTATTTGTTCATTAGCGGACAGGAGGTTTAAAATACTGCACCGTCATTCATGGCGAGATACCGAAACAAGTCAAACACTGTCAAGCCCAACATCCCTTCACATGATACATCCGCTTTCTGTTTTCAAAGTACATTCTTCCTGCGGCTACAAAACCTTTTAAGATTACCACGAAAGCCATTGAATTCAGACGAAATACTGACACAGCACGATTTAGTCAATGAAACCCGTTCCACCGTGGTTCTGATACCAGGGACGTGTACTTTGGCACGATTGTAATTCAGTTGCACTTTTACTTTGAAGGTAGGGCTGTGTGCTCTTCCGCGCGCTGACTCCAGCTGTATAACCTCGTATGAACTCCTGTCCACTACTGCGTGCCTGCTAACTTGACTACCAGCATATTTGTCAGGTCGACGTTACTTTTTCAAATACGTGAAAGAACTATGTCTTTTGATGAAGTGCGTATCTTTCCCCGGCCATGTCCTCTCACTGGGCAGCAGTACCGTGTAGCTCAGCCTGTCTGGGAGCCCTCCCGGCCTCACCGTGTTTACTTCAGCCCGTTAACTTCTACTCACCGTCACTTCTGGGTCTATCTCTATTTTGAACGTCTGCTGTTGGAGGGTCTTCAGGGTTATCGTCAGCATCTTTCGATGTAGGAACGGGAGAAGCTGCTTTCAAAAACAGTGCAGTCGGTGTTCTCGACTGAAGCCGCTCTTTTCGCACAGTATCTATCGGGTCTGGATGTATGTGTGACTCAGCGGTCTAGGTGCCGCGGAGCAGGCGGGACACGGACGCCATCTGCTGTCGTAGGCCATGTATGGCAGGGTGCCGCGTTCAGGTGCTGTCGGAAATATCCACGTCGGAGGCCCAACACAGTATACAACAGGAGAGAGTAGGCTCTGTGATATCACTGAAATTCATATTCACATTTTTTGTTTTTGTGAACTACTTTGCATGTTCATCTTTTATCTCTATGGACAGTCCTCCTCAGCGTGGACAGATGTTCTGCTATTCTTTGGAGCCTATTTTTTCAGAGATCAAAATTGATATCCCGATTCCAGCACAGCGGGTCCAGCCGTACAGTATGCTGTCTGCATACATTTCTTATTACAATGTCTGAATGTAATTCATTATGAGCCCTGTATTGTGAGGCCAATTTCCTCAAGTAAAACATGTCAGGTATTAAAACCTTATGAGCAGGGTTTATCAAAGGGCAGTGCTTCATAAAGTGAATCTGAAGGGCAGCAAGGTGATAAAGGGAACAAGCAAACATGAAAAACACATTTCTGCTGACCAAAACGTATCTCTACTGGATAGTCTTACTTCTTCAGGTATCTAAAAATAATCTTAAAAATCTGAATTTGTCTCTACCACTACCTGTAGACATATACAACCAATATAAGTAATCAGTATTTTAAGAGATCACCAGCTTTCGTCCATTAAGGGTCACCCTAATTACATTGTGGGAGTCACAAGCAGCAGATTATTGAAAAGTAATGATAAAAAATTAAGCGGCAGAGGGTAAAATATGGGTCACGTTTGTGTTGTTGCCACTGTACTGAAACACAGGTTCCATTTTGGCACAGCAAAAAAAATCTATCGAGCATCCCTGTTAAAAAAAAAAAAAAGGATTCCGAATGAACAATTCTAATAAAATAATGAATTCATATAACATGCTTGTTTGTTCACCACTCTATCGCCAGTGAATCATTCCCTTCACAGCACAGTGATATAAAACTAGGGGCATTCTGTCACCCACAAGTCCGACTTCCACTGAAAACAGACGATGATGTTTTGAGAGAAGCTTCATTTTATTCACTGAAACTTAAACAGTGTACGCCCAAGATAAAGTCACTCATTCAGAGACAGACACACACACACACACACACACACACACACACACACAGACACACACACAGACACAATGAATGTAATGTCTGAATAAATTATGAAGGGGTCACTGCAAAAACAAACTGTACTACATTGCATGAGAGAGATCAAAGTGCACAAAGCTGACATCACACACCCTCAATTTACTGGACATCCCCACAAAGGAAAAACATGAACATGAATTGGCTCTCTGAGTAACTGCAGGATGCACACACACCATGACACCTGCAATGTGCAGTAAATCACCTTAAATTAGAAATTTTGCAACCAAAGCAGACATACAAACTTAAGGAAAAACATGTAAACCCTTCTCCTTCTCAAATTTGAAGGTTTAAAAAAGCAACAAGAGGATCATTAAAAAATATATCTGACCTGACCCCATCTTTCACCCCTTCCCCATTCCTACACCTGAATAAAAGGCTGCTGTATGAAAGGCCAGAGTCCAAAGGGCTTTTGCCAATTTTCTGTGGTTAGATTGAAGAGGAGCACACAGCAGTCCATCAACCGGCTCCTCTCCTCTACAACTCATCCTTCTCTTTGATATCCTCCTCTTCTGTCCCAGCGTCCTCCTCCATCTCCTCATCATGCTTACCATCTGCTTCCTCACCCTCCTCCTCGTCATCTTCCTCATCGTCCTCCTCTTCCTCTTCCTCATCACCTTCAGTGTCCTTTTTCTTGCTCTTCTCCTCCTCCTCCCTCAGTTTCCTCTCCATGTCCTCCTGCTCCTCCTTCATCTTCTTCTCTGGTCCCTATGTGGGTAAACAAGACAATTTAGAATCATGTTTTTGACGAGTGTTTAGGTTAATGAACACATTATGCTGTACATGAAGAACAGAAGTGATGGACTAAAATGCATTGCACCTGCAGCATGAACACAGTTTAAGCTTAATGGCAGCATTCCTGTACAGTGGCGTGAATCACAAGAGTGTTGACATCAAGTTACTAGTTTGTCCACTGTCAGCACAATACTTTATAAAGTCATAAATTCTATTTATGTCAAGCATGCCCAGTCTGAACACATGCTAACGAGTTGCACTGTGGTAAGATGATGTCCAAACTGAAACTAGTGTGGAATTGGACTGACTCCAAGACTTAAGGTTATCTTCCAAATAGAACTATTTTCTCTGCTTAATTCTTGATTGAGCACAAGATCGAACCATATCTTCATTTAACGGCCGACCTATTCTACCATGTGGACTAGAGCTGATGCTCAGATATGACTGCTCACATAATCATCACATCAGTTGTTAGTCTCATACATTTACAGACCACCTTCTGAGCTAGATTATGAATAGTCCGCTAGCAAGCCATCACATCTCTGAAGTTACAGAACATTTTCAAGTAGGCCATGTTTGACCCTACTTAGCTAGATGAGGATGTAGAATTGGGACAAAAGTCCTTATCCACTGCCATGATCTGAGAGACCCAATAATGATGCATCACTGTAGTGAGTTCAGCAGTCTCCGTGTTTACTAATTTGACGATGAAGTACTTTCTATGGGTTTATGTTTCTACAACAAGTATATCTTTGGGGCAGTAAAAAATTTTACGGGATCCCATTTGGTATGTGGCACCGAAATGAAAGAGGTCGGGTACCAATTAGTGAGGATGTGTATTGTTTACTATTGTCCGAATTCAATGTGTGTTACATTTTCAGACCTGTTCCTGTGCAGAGTTCAGCGCAGCTGGTAATAAGTAGGACAGTTATTACCATTTAATCAGTATGTACTTCAATAGTATTGAAATAAGGTATTTTAAGGTATTTTTGCTTCCCTGCAGAGGTTTACTGCTCCATTAGCAGCTCTTGCCATAAAGCAATCACAGTAGACTTAGCCCCAGCTCCATTTAGAGAAGCTGGAGGTAAACAGCAAGATCAAGGTGCTTGAATATGAATTGTAAAACTAAATGTCTATAATAAAAATTCTTTCCTCATTATCTCCTAACTGTCATTTCCTACACTAGTGACCTGCAGTGGTGTCTGACACATCTTTCCCCCTTTTGTCAAAATTTGGAACACCCCCTCCCCAACACGCGACAGGACTGTCAGTTGTCACGACTAACAAATATTACGTCCTGATGTGCCAGTTAGTTCAGAACAGCAAGTGTAATTCTGTAGGGCAGAAACAATGATGCGATCCCTAGCCGGAGTCCCACTTCCAATGACTGTTGACAAACAAAAGCAAATAAGTCCTGCTACTGGGAATCAAACCCTGCGTGGTGAAAATCGTAGGCAAGAAATTTGGGCGACTTTACTTCCAAATGAACACCTCTAAGTACTAAATATTTTTCTTTTTTGTTTGTTTGTTTTTTTAATAGAATAGTTTTTGAGTGGTTTTTGCTACCATCTAATTTTCTTCTCACTGTGAGCTTTTTTTTTTTTTTTTTTACTGTAGTATGAAGTACTGTACCACTTCTGTGGAAACAGCACAAACACAGTTAGAATATAGGGAGGCCTCAAAAAAAAAAAAAAAGATATAGTATGACACAGAGCACCATAAAACATAAAAAAGAAAAAATGTTTAATTTTCTTTTATTTATTTTTTAAAAATTATTATTATTATTAAATGCGAGAGAAAAAAACTGAAATTAACATGCACAACAAGTCCCCACAGGTGTTGCAAATACTGGAAAAACATGGGGGATGGACATCCTATAAAAACTGCACTACTTGTCTCCTACCTGCTCTGTGTAAACACTGCCTGCAGTTCAGTTGAGAAGTACTTGAATTTTTAGAATGTGAATGTTGGTTGCAGCTGATCAGTCATGGTTTCTCAGTTGTGCTGACAATGTAGATTTTTTTTTTTATTTTTTTTTTAACAGGTGCAAACAATTTCTTTTTGGCAAATTATTAAATGAGACATGGAGAAAAAAGTGATTTGGATTAAATATCACAACTTTAGCTTAGATTTGGGTAATTTTACTTAATGGAACAGCAGGTCACAAAATATTTGTTCAAGGACCAACGAAAAATTGAAAATGCAAAGGTTCTTTGGATTTAGACTGTTTTCATAGTTGCTGGCTGATAAATTGAGTCATTTTGGTGATTTTAAAAAAGGTACCATGCATTTCAAACTACCAGTGGGTGTTGGTGTTCAGAGGGTTATACAAAAATCAAATATGAACTAAAATACTGCTTTGTTTGGTGTTTATTAGCCTCTACGTACTTATATGCATACATATTACAGTCCTACCTTAGTAGCTCCCCAGGTTTCCTTCCCAAACTCCTCTGCTTCTTTGACATCATCAGTGATCAGGAAGTTGTCAAAGATGGTTCCAGATTTAACCTTTGAAGAAACAAACCAAACATGTTAACATTATTTATTCAAGAAAATTCAAGAAATTGCTATTCTACTTTCCTTGACTTAACTGTAGTGCATGATCTTTCCACTTTGACTTGAATTAAACAAGCCTGAACATACTGTTATCATAATTTAGTGATTACAACTCTAAATAGTTGAGTAGTTACCATTACCTGCCACAGATCCAGACCCAGTACTCCAATGTTGTCAAACTTGTACATGGTGGGCTCATGAGTGTACTCTGGATTGTCTATCTCAGGGTGGACCCATGCTCCCTTGTAGTCAGGGTTGTCAATCTTCTTGGGTTTCCACTCACCCTGCAAAGATGTCATAACCGACATAAGGACTAATGGTGGCACTGGTTATTACATGATAAAAGTAATGCCTTCAGAATATAACAGACATTCAATTTCTCATGAACACTGGTGATCATTCCTTTTATCTATAAAACTCCAGGTCATGTCTTCAGCAATGCAAGCCGTACCTTATACTCTGGGTTGGTGATCATGGGAGGTTCCCATTCTCCATCCATGTCCTCATCCCAGTCATCAGGTTTCTTGGCATCAGGGTCTGGGATGGTCTCTGGCTTGTCCCAGTCCTGGAAAACATCAGCACTTACTCACTAAAAATATGATGCTATGACATGATGCAAAAAATAAAACAGTAATGTGACTTGAGCCCTGAATACGGATAGCTAAATTAGCCTGATTGTGTTGTTGTAAATGCTCAGGAGTGTAGTTTATAGTGTAGCCTTTTCTTGCAAGATATGAGTTTTGAGCTTAGCGAACTAGCTTTCATCACTAATACTCATTGTGCCTGAGAATACTAGTGAGTATGTTTCAAAAGTTGCAGGAGTTTCAGATATTGTACACTGTTCAAATAACTGAGCTGAAAACCCAAGTCATGATATGTGAAGATCTGATTTCCTACTTCAGGCTTGGAGTCGCTGGGATCATCGATCTTGGCCCTGTCATCCCAGTCAGTCGGCTTCTTGGCCTCAGGGTCCTTAATCTTCTTCGGAGGTAGCATGTCCCAGTCGTCCTCCAAGGAGCCAGATTCCACCTTCTCATTGTCGATCTTTACCTCGTATGTCTGGTCTGGATTCAGGATCAGTGTGTATAGGTGGGTCAGCTCATCATCCTGGAATGAGGAGAAGTTAGAGAGTAATCCTTTTTGAATTTATGTTAACTAAATACAGAAATCGACATCATTCATCAGGCCTAATCCATAGCTACCTTGCATTTGACGTCTTTCTTAATGAGGTAGTTCTGGCCCTTGTAGTTGAAAATCACGTGAACCTTCTTCGTGCTGTATCCACAAATGTCAGGTCCTGAACACACAGGTCACATTATGTTGTTTCCTATATTTCCTTTATTTAGCATTACAGAAGAAGCACAGTAACGACTACATTTCAAGCAGCTGAATATCAAAATAAATTGTCAGGGAAATACATCAGGCACCCTTTCAAGTACTGTCCCCTCACTTGGGCCTGGCCACAGTTGTGTTCTGTGGTTAGGCCACAGTGCCTCTACCGGGCAAACATGACTCACCGAACATTATGTAATATTGTGAATCTCCATGCATGTCGCTCTGGTCGAGGTCAGAGGGGAAGATCTTGACATAGCCGCCTCCACAGTCAATCTTCTGTTCATGTTTGACAGTGAACTGGATGACCACGGGCTTTCCTTCATTGCTGAAGGGATCAAAGCGGGCTGACAGGGCATAAAAGCGGGCATCCTGGCTGGTCTGGAGACCTGGTGCAGGTGTAGATATGAAAACAGAAATGAACGGCTGTTAGCAAGGAGGACACAAATCCATGACTTTTGTTTGTGACTCTGCATTATTTTCTTCTTGACAAGGTTTCCTTAGGAAAAGATTTGCCATTACTATCAAAAGGGACAAAACAAATTTGTATGGCATTTAACCAAACCTGGACTGACAAGCTGTACAAATCTGACAACTGCAATTAAGTGAGTAGACTATAGTAAAACTTTATTACCCTCAAGGGGCAATTTCATACAGAAACCTCCAGGGCTGAAAAACAAAGGCAACACACAAGTGTCAAAAACTGCAGTTTCTTAAATGGCCACTTGAGGCTGGTTCCAAAAGTGAGTTAATTCCCAATGACCCACATGTAAAAATGTCAAACTTTACAGCACAAACTTATGCAATAAATCATGGACAAACACTACACTGTCATAATGAATCATCAGAAGAAGATGTGACAACACCTGGGGTAAAAGTTTTAAAAAGCCAATGGAAAATAGGAAAAGAACAATCTGTGTCTGTGAATTTTACCCTGAGGAGAACTCTATGCTGTACATGTGCAGCATGCCGTATCTACATATTCCATGCATACTCACTATTGCTCTGCAGTGTAGCTACCATGATGACGGTCTACACAAACACAGGAATGTGTGCAGAGGGATCCGTGTAGGCTCACTTAAGGACACAGGAAGTATATCACCAGCCTTACTGTGTATAAACTGGTTTGTGCAATTTTAATAAAAATGTGCTTTGGGAACTGTAGTCCCTGCAGTACACTATCAACTGGCATGATTGCAGTAGACTTTTAGTGGAATGGATGAAATTTTGTCTTGAAGAGAGTTTTTGTGTCAAAAATGCAGTTTCATTTAAAATATTTCTCAATTCATTTGAGTACAATCAATGCAAAATTGTATTCAGTGCAATGAGAGTTGGGGGTGTTGGTAAGGGCTCAGTGGCAGCTTGAAGTTCCAGAGCAGGATATTCCAGTCCTGGAAATAATCTTGAGTGTTCTTGCCTTTGAGGTAGTTGTACTGGGGACACTTCATACAAACAAGCCTGTTTTACATGCATTTGCATGAGAGGTCACCTTCTGGAACAATCTGAGACATGCTAGAGAACCAACTTAATGCAAATCCATTTTTATCTCTGATAAAATATAGAAGAATTACCTTTATCAGCCTCAGCATCTCCATAGAACTTTCCAGCACTCAGTTTCCACTGGCCGTAGTCTGACTTGTGCTTCGACTCGAGCCAACGGCTCTTCCATCCATCTGAAAGACAGCAACTCACCTGGTTACTCCTGCTGGGAACACCAGATCACCAGACTACATTAGATATTTACTTTACTGCTCCTCCCTACATACTTGGAACTGGTGCAGTGTATTAGGAGAAAAACACCTCCATTAGACGACTTCCTAATAGAAGTGTAAATGTGGAGAACAGGGGATTTGGTGAGGAGGGAGCGTCATTTACAACTTTTCCGCCACCAACTGTGGTTCACTCTCTATTTTAAACGTTTGTATTACTCAAATCGTGTCTTAACAGTTAATTGGATGCTTTTTAAAACATTTTTATCGAAGTTGTTCTTTTTTATTCCCACTGCTGATGCTCACCGAGAGCACAAAGTAAGAGTTTTTTAACCATCAAAAGCGTGACAGCAGCGCCGCAGTGAAACTGGACTGACCTGAATAACTCAGATAGGGTTTGTCAAATCAAAAGTGAAATTATATTCAGACAAGGATGCAAACGCTCGAAGTCACATTCGATCGCATTCACATTGATTGAATGAATTCAGACAAGTTACATCCTAAAACTAATATAAGAACATTTTCTATACACTTTCCTGCTGTATTAGGCTACTTTAGCTAACAACCTCACCCTAACACTGCCTAAGAGACACAACGAGGCCTAGCGTTGTTATAATGGCTTGAATCGGTGCAGGAAGCTTATTTTAGTAGTAACGTCCTTCTTAATGGCCAGATATTAAGTTGGCCTTAAGGAAATGAACAAGTGATAGGCCTCCTATTCAACGCCGCTCAGGCAGCCACTTTCTTCACACAGTCATGCATATATTATCTAGGACAAGAGGTCAGAAACTGCACAAATACTGCACCTCCATCCAGGAACTGCTCCTTAAAGTAGACCGCAGCGTCAGTGGTAAAAGCTATCGAGGCCAAAAGTGCAAGAACGGCCGCTGGAAGCTTCATTTTGGCAGCTTCGGTCCGGTGGCGGGACGTACGGAGCACTGGTCCGAGCTCAGGCAGCTACTGAAGCTGATGGAAACGTAACCGGAGAATTTCAACGGCGCCGAGCGCTGCACAGATGGCCGCGCCTGATTGGACGAGCGATTCGCCAATGAAATTAGACCACGAGTTACGTTTCGGAAACGCTCGTATGGCTTCGGATGAAGATCGGAAAAATTGTTCCGCTATCCAGCTGTATTCAGGAACTACGGGACAGAAAGCAATGATTGCCATCTGAAAATAACACACAGCTCGCTTCTCCGTGCACATAATATAAAGAGGTTTAAAGTCCGATCGGCTTTCCGTGATATTGGGCTTTAAAGTTGAAGTCTTTCGCTTGGACTGCAGACAGCTGTTGAGCCAAAAAGTGATCGTGTGCGCAAAGCTGCCTGACGACCATGGAAACAACCATGCCCATGTCTTCACGTCCTTATTTTACCTGATTTGTGCCCTTGATTATGACCAACTCTTTTTTTGTTTGTGACCGATCTAACTCATTTATTGCAGCTCCTCACTTGTCAAAAAGAGACTGCTGCACATAAAGTGTGACTGAAATGTTAATATAGCATCATAATATTAATAGTATAATTGTATTTATTCGTGAGGGTTATGTTTTAAAGATCATAGCCATTATGATAATTGCAAACAAGATGATTTCTTTGTCCACATGTAAAACCCATCCGTAATTCATGATAATTACAGTCTAAGCAAGGATGTTAGACACACCAGACGCATGCAGCAGACACATCTGACACTACTCTGGTATTCCCTATAACTGTCCTATATGTTAACCCTGATTAAGCTGCAAACATTTTTTGGTCTTTATTATATGGTCACAAGAAACGTCACAAAGATTATTTTTTGTTGTTACCACAGACATACAGTTCTGTGTATTTACATGACAGTTTGATCCAGATAAATGTAGCTACAGATGTTTAGAAAGCGAACAATGCAGCTCAAACATAAAGCGCACATGCAGTTTATAGCAGACAATCACTGAAATTGGAACTGGACTAGAATATCCAAATCACGCTGTGATGGAACTCAGCTTAATCTTTTTCAGTATCACAGCATCACCAAGTCACATCCAACTGTAAAGAGCCTTCATCAGACAGCGCTCAACAAGCAAAAGTAGAATGTCTTTGAACTTTCTTTTCTTTAACAGCAGCTGCATCACACAGCAGCAGATCCATAGGACCTGTACACTGAGAGGGACTGCGCGCATATTACACACACACAGCGGGGAACTCCACTGATTTTGTGACGTGTCACTGGGATTGTTTGCAGCCTTAGAAACCATGATGTTTCCTTGCACAGCAAACAGCCAGGTCACGGCGCCGAGCTCAGGACGAGCGCCTTCAGAACTGTACATTTTATTGTAAAAATATAGTTTTGTCGGGACACTTTGGGGGGCATATTAAGTAGATCATTAGAGTTTTCAGTTTTGCTCGTTAAATACAATGATTTGCAGTAGTGGCATTAAACCAAGCATGAACTGATCTAAGCACTGAAGCAAATAAAAATAAGGCAACAGTCAGCCTATGGAAACAGTTTAATAAACTCAGCCTTAAAGCTACTGTAGATAGTTTAGTTCAATGCAAAGATATGTCTATTTCTATTGATGACAGGAATTTCAGTGTTTTCTGAACCATCAATTAAATGCAGATGATAATCACAACAAATGATTTCCTACTGCAGTGTGTTTGGGTAAAGGCCTGTATAATTAGAGGATTGCATTATTGTCCTTTAGTTCTTCACTGTGATGCAGGTGAACGTTTTTTTCTGCCAGTTTATTGACCATGTTGCGTCATCCCAATTAGTAAAAGGTAAACAGCATACAAATAAAATAAAAATGAGAATGCTTTGACTTCACCTAAGTAGTATCTGGATATTTAGACATTTAGCCTAGATTTAATTTGAGCTCTAACTTTAGAATAGCACCAATACAATGGACATTAAAGACATTTTGCTGAAACAGCAGAAACCGCTGTTGTCACTCTGGACAATCCACAGAACACAATGTGTGCAGTTTAAACTAAAACTACAGGTGGCCATGACTCAGATGGTAGAGCAGGCTGTTCACTAATATACCGTTGGTGTGCAAATGGGCAGACCTGAAGGGTTGAAGGGGAAGACACGCATGGAAAAGTGTTCACAATATGGAAAACCATTTAATTCACCAACATCACGTTTACTATGTCTACAACACACTGACAAATTAAAGTGTCTCTCCAGTTATGGATTTAGCCTCTAAAAATTAATCTCTGTGTCAAAGTTACACATGTAGAAGTTTTTTTAATGACAATGATCTTTTCCTGCTGTAAACTGTTGTAACTTCACTGTTGCTTCTTGAATGAATGTGCATCCTTTTCTCACCTGCTTAAGCTTGAGCACACCAGCTCTACTATGACTGCGCTCAGACACTTCTAACTACTCTGTGCTACTGAAAATCAGTTCTGTTTAATGAATAATGATACAGTAAGCTCATCCCTCAAAGCTGACAGGATTGGTAATTTAGGTCTGTTACTTATGAGACCATGGAGGTCTGAAACTGTGTTTTTGAGTTTATTTCAAGTGCACTGCAGTTTCAAGGTAGATATGCTCAGCCATTGTGTTGCCTGTTTATTTTGCTCATGATGTGTGTTCTATCATATGAAAAGGTCATACGGACATTTAACAAGATTTATTTTTTTCAAAATAAAGGCTTTTATCGAATGGGTCTTTCAAGTTAATAAATTATATTTAAGTTTACATACTGACTGCCAATCAGTACAGATTTGACTGTCAAATGATGAGGAAAGTTTGCTCCTTTAACCAGGAGTCATTAGATTTGCATGATCTTGGGCCAGGGCATACTGAAGACTGTTGAACTACATTAATAAATGTTACTATAAGGTGCTGTAACCTAATGTGTGTATAAAATATGAAGTGGATCAAATGAATCAAAAATATCTACCCTGCATAATTTGCATAGCACAGCACCAGCATCTCATCTTTTTATACAGTCGATGCTGTTAACATGTACACACAGCCGGGCAGTTGCCAAAACATAGAACCCAGTATCTCAGATTACAGCACACAGAGGCCATGGAACTTCATCTCTGCTGAGGACATCATTATTTCACTATCTCTTTACATAGCAGATAATTATTTGCGGTTATATTAAAGCAATCTTTCATGTAATTTAACATGTAATGGGCAATGGAATCTTGTGCTCACACAGTCCCACTTGATTACTCCGAGGGCATTTCAACCATTAGTTCTACTGTTGAACCTTTGCCACACGTTCAGCTTTAACATTTCACATACATGGTTCATTAAGTCACCCAGCCACCACATGTACTATTTCATGTACCTTTCAAAAAAAAAAAAAAGACTAATTTAAAGCAGATCTTCCTCCTACAATCATCTTCACTGTACTGCATCACTACTGCTACCCCTCTTATTCCTGGGACCGCAATGCCAGTTTCTCATACCCATATCACCCACATCAGTCACCAGTCCTATCATGTTGACTAACTTCTAACACCACATTAACCTCTAACCCTCACAACCCTTCTTATAAGCATCGGGATGCCAGATCCTCTTTACTCCAACCGTCCTACTGCTTTCTTTTCCAGCACCGGGATGCCAGTAGGTCTCATCTCTACCATCCACATCAACAATCTCCTGCTCTTGTTTTTGGCACCAGGAAGCCAGTTTCACTTGCTTCTATCCCTATTTTGACAGTCTTCGGCTCTCATTGTTGCGCTGGGATGCCAGTTTCCCCTTACCTGTACCATCCACATCCAACAATCTTCTGCTCTCATTTCCTCCACCAGGATGTCACTTGGTCTCACCTCTACTACCCACAACAACTTCCCACTCTTGTTTCTCATACCAAGGTGTCAGTTTC
This sequence comes from Stegastes partitus, assembly GCF_000690725.1. Classification (NCBI taxonomy): domain Eukaryota; kingdom Metazoa; phylum Chordata; class Actinopteri; family Pomacentridae; genus Stegastes; species Stegastes partitus. The sequence continues at coordinate 627,491 of NW_007577826.1, forward strand.
ATTTGCTTCTATCCCCTATTTTTACAATCTTAGCTCTTATTCTGTTCCTGACTTTAACCAACATCGGTTCACAATTCTGTGCTCCATCCATTTCCCTGCCTTTCTTCTGTCCCCTCATCTCAACAACCTCTCGCCTCTGCACCGGGATACCAGTTCTCCATTCCTTCATTTCCTCATTTCAACATTTCCACACCTCCATACCTGTCTCCCATTATTCTGCTATTCCACCCAGCAACCACCTCCAGTTGGTGCTGACTTACCAGTTTTAAAGCTAATCAAAGAACCACCCTGAATCTTACCTTGCACACCACAAATTAACCCTATCATCGACATGCTCATTAATCATCAATCTGACACAAATGATGAAATCAGCATCTTGCTAACTTCTTAATTTTGCTCATTGCAGAAACCAATATAACATCCATTAAATTATCCATATCACCATCCTACCATATGCAACAGCTACTGTGTCTCCAACGGCTACCTGAATTATTCACTCAAGCGAAGCAAACTGACCGAGATGGCGATCGGATCTTTGCTTGTGTTTCAAATCAGATTCCCTGAGCCCGTACAAGTTCTTCATGTGACTAAGTAGCTAACTAACTTTATATCTGCTCCAACAGTCAAAATCTGTGCATTGCTCAGTCTGCTCTCCTTCCTAAGGGGGCTTTATGGGAATCTGCCAGCCCGAGAGCTGCTACTGATCCTTAACGAAGCCTTCCCCACACCGTGGTTACCTTACCTGCAATCAGCATTACACTTATTCTGACTTAATAAACAATTATGGGCAGCTCACTGATGGTGTGGCACTTGCTAGTGAACAGGTGGTTCAAATGTATTCTGTCACCATTTTTACATAAAATAATAATAATAACAATAACAACAACAACAACAACAATAACAATAACAACAATAATGACGATAACAACAACAATAATAATAAATAATAATAATAATTCGTTTTATTTATATAGCTTTCCAAGAACTCAAAGACGCTTCACAGAATAAAAGCAATGAAAGTAATAAAAGCAATAAACAACAAGCAACTAATACAAAAGTAGACAACATAGAAATACAGCAAGCAGATAAAAACAACACTAAATATCAAGATAAAGGCCTAGGTGGGAAAAGCAGAGCAGAACAGTGAGTTTTTAATTTAGATTTGAATATTACTGGGTCTGTAGTGTCACGAATATGTTGTGGGAGAGAGTTCCAGAGGGTGGGGGCGGTGACAGAAACAGCCCAATCCCCCCAGGTTCGGTGCTTGGTCCTGGGAACGATCAAGAGGTTGGAATTAGCAGAGCGGAGGGTACATGGATTTTGAATGTGGTGCAGTATGGGATGGGAAGCCAGTGAAGGTTTTGAAGGACAGGGGTGATGTGAGTCTCGGGAGCAGGTGTGGGTGAGGAGGCGGGCGGCAGAGTTTTGGATGTATTGTAGTCTATTGAGGAGGTTGGTATAAAATAAGTATTATAGTGGGCTGCTTGGTGCCTCGGTGGTTAGCTTCGTCATCTCACAGCCAGAAGATTCCCAGTCTGCGTCCTGGTTAGGACGCCTGGGATCTTTCTGTGTGGAGTCTCCATGGTCTCCCTGTGCAGCGTGGTTCTCTCAAGGTTCTCTGGCTTCCTCCCACAGTCCAAAAACATTTTGAGGTTAGCTGGTGATTCTAAATTGTTCGTAGGTGTGAATGTGAGTGTGCTTGATTGTCTCTCTGTGTAGCCCTGTGATAGACTGGTTAACTGTCCAGGTGAACCTGCCTTCACCCTGAGTCAGCTGGGATAGGCTCCAACCCCCCTGCAACCCCAGTGAGGATTAAGGTGTATAGATGATGGATGGATGGAAGTATTATAGTTGAGAGACTGGTGTACAAATATTTAACAACTTTTGAATTTTTCCTGCATGTGCCCAGAATTCCTGAAGATTTTATAACAAAGCTCCGCTAGATGGAGCCATTGTTGCAAAGAGTTTAAGACTTTGCTTCTTAAATTTAAAAAAAATAAAAAATAACCTTATAAAATCAAAAGTTTTAACACTTTACAAGGTATAACAGGTAGTTCATTGTATCATTTGTTTGTGTGTATGATTTAAAATCGAGAGTGATGATTTTGTAAGAGAATGTGCCTATAAATAATTGTAATATTTCTACATTGAACAGCACAGTATTTGTCTTATATAATACTAAAACTGTTTAGATTTACTATATTAAAAATACTAATCTCTAAAAATTCAGAAATTTTTTTTTTTTTTTTCAGGTGCTCTTTGCTGGAGGGGTTGTGTTGCTTCGCCTTTCTCTTTAAAATATCTTAAAGGTGTTCTACTAGATTCCTGGGGGAATACTGGGCCAGGTCACAGTTTCCACTTTGTTTTTTGTTTTTTTAGAAACTCTTGTGTGATTTTGCCAGTGTGGTTTTGGATCATTATCATGCCGGATATTCCTTGTCTTCCAAAATTCTTCTCTTATCAGCCAGTATTTGGATATATGTACAGCCATTCATGGTGCCATCTATAAATATCTCCATGCTTCACTGCCAGGATTATACATCCATTGTGGTACCTCTGGTCATGTTCACACTGAACATGCTGAACTCTATCTGAGTCAGACATATTTATCTTGGTTTCATTTGATCAAAAATGTGCTCCCAACATTAATCTTTTCATATTCTCTGGCAAGGTTTTGTCTTGCAGTTTTGTGCTGAAGAGCAAGCAAGTGTTTTTTTTTTGGCCGGTGTCCACAGAGACAGATCTTATGAATTGTCCTTCACACCGTCTGAGCTGTCACAGAAACCCTGATGTCCACTTACAACCCTGTGCCAAGTCTGAAGCATTTGCCCATCAGGTTTCAGAGCTAGATTGTGATCCAGAACTGAGAATGTTCTTGTGTTCTCACCTCATTTTATAACTATACTAATTGGGACTCACAGACTACTTGGTTTAGTTTCCATTAACACAGGTTTGGTAACTTGTGTGTCAGTGATAACAGGTGTATTCACTTCTGTTACACTGAGTTTCTACTTTGGGGCCTGTATTTTCATAGTCTTGGTAAAGTTTTGTTTTTGATTGTTCATAGAAGGTAGTACTCTACTTTTTTTAAAACTTGTTTTGTGTTTGTTTGTTTGCTTGCTTGTTTATTTGTTTGTTTTGGGCAACACAATAAACAGTCACAAAAAAGTCTGGCAAAGTCATATAAGTCTGTACCAACAATAAAAGGTGCCACTTATTAAAAACTATACCAATTACACTCCAACAGTCATTAATCAAAATGCACTGCCACAACACATGTGTCTGCAAGGACATGTTGGAAAAACAAATACTCACCCTGTATACTTACTGGCAGATCATTTTCCATCCCACTTTTGCTGACAGCTACTACTGTATTCTAGGTAAGTGCTACTGCAAAAAGGCGAAACAAAACAAAGTAGTAAATGTGCTATAATATACTGTGACTCAAACATTTCCAACAAAATTACTTGATCAGTTAGTCAGCTGTCACAAGCGCAAGTAAACATGTTCTATCAAGATCAGGTTTTCAGAAAGAATAAAATCAGCTGAGAGTTCGACTAGACAAGTGATGCCTAATTTAAATAAATGTGAAATTGTGAAGAACACTGGAAACTTGGCAGAACACAGTGCACATCACAATAACACCAGTGACAGCACAACAACACACATAATAATGATCTCATGTTTAATACACAAAGGGTCATGACTATTGGCAGTAATCCAATCTTCACATAATGAAAAGAATATAGCATGTTTAGGGCCCTGGTCACACATTTCCTATTTCTCTTAGCAGATTTTCCCAGTGTTTACCTAATATTTACTATGAATTTGACATTGCAAGAAGAGAGCAATTGGATGAATTCTTCAGTTTCTGTTGTGAACACAAAGGCAGTCTATTGTAATCAATACAAGAGGCCTAGTTCTACTTCCAGGAAGAATCATATGCATCTTACAGCTGCATCCTACAGTCAAACAAACAAACAAAAAAAAGCTCATTCATCAAAATACAACGAGTCTGCTGAGGTTGTACGGCAGAACAAGTGTATCTGTCTGTTAATAACCTGAAAGGTTTAGCACCAGTGTGTGGTTCTGGCACATATCCTCCCTAATTTAATCTCACACAGTCCAGGACAAATGTTTGACTTTGGTACTCATAAATGAACTCATTCAAACATGAGTGGAGGAATGAGCATGCAGTGTTGTAGATATTAGTTCATTTTTAAATGTCCATTGCAAAAGTTGGAACGAATTTGGATAATTCAGTAGTAATTCAATAAGTAAACTGGGACACTGAAGAAAAGACAAAAATAATCACGCAGCAGCAGATGTGCAGGCAATAGTGTTTTTCTGCTTACTTCTAGACAACTACATTTCACATATGAGAAGCAAAACAAATCCAGACACCAGCATTTCAATCATCTGATTTCAAGTCAATAAACACTGAATTCCACATTGGTGGCGCTAAGGAAGAAAATTACATTCATCAGTATAGGAACAACAGTTGCAGAGGAATAGTTCTGCAAAAAACGTTCTGCCAGAAAAATACTGATTGCTGCATGTAACTTCAGTTCTTTGAATGTGCGTGTAGCCCTCTAACTGTCTTCACTGTTACCTGTGTGGGGGAACCAGACTGGGACGTCCCTTGGCTCTAACATTTCTAGGGAGATTTTGAAAGTGATGAACAAGGCAACTCAAGTATCTATAAAATCCCTTGATAAATCTGCATGATGCTTTGTTAAAGTTTCTCCCTCTAAATACATGCCATGTCTAGGCATTTATACATCTGGTTTCGAAATCAAGATAAAATACCTGAATTATCTTAATGTTGAATATTCAGGGGGGCTGAATGGTGGCTCGGTGGTTAACACCATTGCCTTGCAGTTAGAAGATATCTGTTTTTTTCCGCTCAGGATGCCTTGGATTTTTTTGTGTGGAGTTTGTATGTTAAGGTTAATTGGTGATTCTAAATTGTCCATAGGCGTGAATGTGAGTGTGCTGGTTGTCTCTCTGTCTAGCCCTGTGATTGACTGGCTACCTGTCAAGGTGAACCTGCCTTTACCCTGAGTCAGCTGGATAGACTCCAGCCCCCCGTGAGCCTAGTGAGGATTAAGGTGTATTGATGATGGATGGATGAATACTTAGATATTATTTCTGTTCTCCCCCACATTTACTCAGGCAGGAGAGCTTCTGCTCAGTCTCCACTGGGGAGTGCCAAAGGCGAGCACTTACACAAACAAACACACGTTTGTCCCTCTATGTTTGAGAGGACACTTTTTGGCATTATAAAGTCCTAGCTTCTGGCTCTAACCTTAACCATCACAGCTGGTGTTCAGTCCCAGTGTAGCCTTTAACACTGACCTAGGCCTTGTCTGACCTCTGCCCCAGAGGATGGCGAGCTCTTTGTCCCTGTGGGCTGATAACAATGCAGCACTTACTACAACTGTAACCATCTGACTGAGCAATGATCAGAAACCAAATGACACCCAATAGGCTAATTCTACGAGACAGTGCTCATGTTCCAGTACACCAAATATCACGAAATGACAGTCGGGTTTCATCCCTTAGTCACAATATGTATGTCTCCATATATTCCTCAGGTAGGCTGTCAGTAGGAGGATCTGTATCTGTGGCAGCCCTCTGATACATTAGAGACTTACACAGGGTGCTGCCATCCAGCACGTCCCGACTACATCATCTAAATGTCCCACATGAAACCTGTGCTGAGCAGCACATCACTGACGAGCCAACATCCATATGCAGTCCTTTTCGTTTAATGCATCACCACAAGTGCTGGTTCCCTTCGGCATCAGGTCAGCCAAAATTACCTCACACCGGAAGTTACTGAAAGTTAATTTCATAACATGACATAACATTGGTGCGCTATTTATTAGATTCTGTCTCTTGCCTTTTGTTGGTGACTTTCTAAGGAAAGTGAAGATGATTGTGCTATGGTGCTGACTTCTTCTCACTGACAGTTTAACATATCGTGTGACAATCACGTAAAAAGCTGTGTTGTTATGAGAAGAAATATCAAGATAAAGAGCATCTTGCTGTACATAGGCTGTCATGGCTATTGTAGATAAACTTCGAGGCACATAAGCATGCAACACAATAAAATACACTCCAACTTGCTGACATGAGTTTATGACATGATTTCATTGTACAGGTTACATTAATGTGCGAGTGATAACGTAGGATTTTTCCTCGCTCCTTTTTTTTCTATTTTTATTTTTATTTTTATTTTTTTGGATAAAATACTTGCTATTAAATAATGACATGTTTTGTTTGTGAGGCTTCAAGGTGGATTGGTGGTTAGCACCATTGCCTTGCAGCAAGAAGGTCACCGGTTCGCCTCCCAGTGAGGACATCCGGGATGTTTCTGCATGGAGTTTGCATGTTCTTCCCCTGCAGTGTGGGTCCAAAAACATGTTGATGTTAATTGGTGATTCTAAATTGTCCATAAGTGTGAATGTGGGTGTGCTTGGTTGTCCATCTCTAAGTGTAGCCCTGTGATAGACTGGCGACCTGTCCAGCATGTCCTGGGATAGGTTCCAGCCTCCCCGTGACCCTAGTGAGGATTAAGCGGTGTATAGATGATGGATGGATGGATGAACCCCGGCGTGTTTCTGGGGGTAGCTCTTATTGTGAAAGCCCAGGCCGGCCGCGGTGTGCGGTGTTTCCGGCAACTTGACAGCAGTCTGTGAGGAGTGACTGCGGCGACCGCAATTTCGGCAACATGGGAAACGCTATAGGATTTACTGTGAACGAATTTTGAAAACCGTCGGGGAAATGGCAGAGAGGTGAGTCTAACAGTATACACGTGGTGCGTTTTCCTGCTCGCTGTTTTATTTAACCAAAGGAAAAAGGAACGAGCCCCGAGCCGAGGGAGCAGCCCGCACCGCGCCGAGGCTAGCCGCTCCGCTCGGCGTCCTGCCGTCAGCTAGCTCCTCACTTCTTCATCCCACGATTCAACAATTTTCATGCTGTGGACTCAGGCTTGTCTTCTGCCTGCTCGTGTTGCTATTGGTTGTTGGCTTCGATATTTTCCTGCGAATATTTGTCAAGGTGGGAGCAGGGAGGCTGCGTGTGGCTTGAGGAGGATGCTGTTGCACCTGTCCAAATCGCCGTCTTTTTACTGGAATGCAGCTAACCTGCTTTTCCGTGTGGATGCTAGCAGCAGATCCACCTACGAAGCCCTGGGCAGGTCGGAGCGAGGCGAGGCGAGGCTCGCCACGCCACGCCACGCCACGCCACATTGCCCGGATCCTCCCTCGCAGCATCCTTCGTTGTCATGATGGATTCAGGCGCCTCCCAGGAGGAGGCTCTGGAAATGGAGCAGTGTGGCACCATCCTGTTACCTACTAACACCATCTTCTTTAGCTGTCACGCTCTAGTGGGAAAACCTCACAGCTAAGCAGTGGAGAAACTCAACTAATTTTCACATCCTTCAGTATCTTTTGAACTCGCTCTGCAACATATCCGCGTGTTTCATAACCCACAAATTAACAGCCATTTATTTATTAGCAGTTCTCTGCGGGAGGTTAGGTATTCAGACGAGCTGTCAGTGGTGTGTTGGCCATCCTGTCTCGTCATGTCCCATCATGTCCCATCATGTCCCATCCTGTCCCATCCTGTCCCAGTGCCAGAGAGCTGCTGCTTTAGATGCCAATCTGTCAACAGTATTTGTCAATGATGCTGAAAAATATTATACAATGTTTCAGTAGCACAACAGATGTGAAGTACACCAGAGGGCCACCTCGACCCAGAAAAATATGGAAAAAGTACAAGCTCATAATCCTGAGTTAATAATTGATAGCAGTTCAATTTATGTTGCAGGGGTCAAATGGCCTCATGTAAATCACATGTGCTGCTGCCCTGTGGGCTGTGGAGCATCATACAAACCCAGCATGTCTGTCAGTTCTACCACAGCGAGCAGTGCCTGCTTTCACCTAACCTATTGATCTGTTCACAATGAGCTGATTCACAAGTGCCTTGCTGCTTGTTGACAGATGCGATAGTGTAGCAGTTGGTGCTGTGATCAGATGGTGAACGAGCTCTGAATGGATGAGACCGTGTGGGAGATACTACAGCTGAATTCATTTCTGGACAGATTTTTAGTACAAAAATCAGCTATTTGTGTTGTTTGTATTAAGGAGGAAAAAACTCACAACACAACCTTGTTTACTCCACCTGCTTGTTGCTACCCTGTACATGTCCTGGTTTTGTATGGTGTTACATATCGCCTGCACTCAGACACAACAGATAATGAACTCCACAGGAATAACCACAACATTTTCATCAGTTACCATGACCACCACACCGACTGGGGGATAATGTGTGTATTTACTTTGTTGTATTGACTAATGATGGCTAGATAGCTTAGTTTAAAGTTGAAGCTTACCAAGTCAATACATTAAATATGTGGCTCACAGTATCAGTTTTCGATTTTAGAGTATTGCTTCCATTTATGTGTCACCCAGCAGTGTCAAACATTTTCTGGTTCATCACTGTAAGTGGCTTGGTGGTTAGCACCGTTGCCTCACAGCTACAAGATCGCGGTTCATCCCGGTTAGGACGCCTGGGACCTTCCTGTGTGGAGTCTCCATGTTCTCCCTGTGCAGTGTGGGTTCTCTCCGGGTTCTCCGGCTTCCTCTCACAGTCCAAAAACATGTTGAGGTTAATTGGTGATTCTAAATTGTCCATAGGTGTGAATGTGAGTGTACTTGGTTACCTCTCTGTGTAACCCTGTGATAGACTGGTTAACTGTCCAGGTGAATCTGCCTTCACTCTGAGTCAGCTGCGATAGACTCCAGGCAACAGTTAATCAGTATTGATTTGTTGTTATGTGACATTATTGATTCATGGAATCGGCGCACACTAGTCTTTGTTTCTGCTTCTGATATCCTGAATTGGATGAAACTAAGCAACTCAAGGTCAAACCCGTAAATATGACTGCATAATTGAAAGACATGAGGTCTCTAGCTACACAGAATTTTTTGTTGCATAATATTGAAAAAACATTTTTTGTGAAACCGCCTTTACTGAAACTCAGTTTTTTTTTCTGGCTTTAAATTGATCATTTTCCATTTTTCAAAATCCTTGCAACACTCTTCATTGATGTGATTGATTAACTGATTAGTCAAGCAACTGAAAATTAATAAATATCTGTTTTGATAATTGATCATTTTAGTAATTTTTAAGCAAAAATGTCAATTATTCAAATCTGAAGCCCAGGCTGAGTTCAGGAAGCAGGAGAAACACTGACCCGGACTTAGGATATTAGAAAGAGCACTTTAAGGATTTCCTAAATCTCACCAACACATCTTTGGTGGAGGAGGCAGAGACTGAACACTCAGGCTAAGCTTTTTTGTTGTATGGTCCGAAGACAAAGCAGTCTGTAGCTGATTACTTTAAAAACAGAACTGAGGACAGAGGTTCCAACTCAGACACACCTGATGATCAGAGTTCAGTTGCAGGCAGACAGACAATGATTGAATCGGTGAGGGAAAAAAAATCACTGGATTCGATTTTATTGGCTAATGCAGAAGCAGGGCTAGAAAATAAGAGAATATTATTCATAATTATGATTTTAGCTTTTAACCATTATATGAACACAATTGACTGTGGTAGTTAACTTTATAAACAGGACATATGGATAAAATAACTTGGTTTTATCATGGACAAATCTGACTTTAGAACACCTTATTTTACTCTTTTCAAACAAATTTTTGCTCAGACACCTGTCTGAGAGCACTGCGGCCACTTAGCAGCATATACCGTGGCCTGCAATGTGAGGCGTTTAGGGAACATCAGTAAATGTAATTTCTATCGTTAAGAAGATGTTGAGCAAGTGAAGTGTTTGGTTTGTGCCTCAGTGCAACCAGTTAAAAAGGTAGCCTGGAGCCCTGTCTTCTCCCTTAAACCAGTGGATTGCTCACTCTGGGTTAAGGTACAGGTGCTGTCTCAAGCAAAGGAGTTAAAGTATCCTGTGATCTTGTTCTTAAGTGACAGGGAAAAGGAGCGTGAGATAAACTGGCAGGTTTGGCGCAGCTTCAGCAGTAGTGCAGGCGTTGTTCTGGACTGTAATGGTGAAGAGGGAGCTGAGCTGGAAGGCAAAGTTCTTGATTTGCCAGTTGATCTATGTTCTAACCCCCACCTCCGGACATGAAAGAATGGGATGGCGGATACATGGCATATCTTCCATAGGGTGTCTCGACTTAACCTTAGACAGGTGAGAAGCTTGGACATGAGACGAGACCTCATGAGGGGCCAGCTGAGGTGGTTTATGCATCTCCTTCAGATTCCTTCATGGTGCCATTCTTTGGAGGTTTTCCAGGCACGTCCAACTTGGAGGAGACCTTGGGGTAGACCCAAGACTTGCTGGAGGGATTGCATATCTCATCTGGTCCAGGAATGCTTTGGGATCATTGCTGAGGAGAGATGTTTAGAATGATGTGCTCAGCCAGCTGCCACTGTGACTGACTTTGTGGTTAAGCAGAATAAAGTGAATAAATGGCTGAAAATATGATGATTTGACATTTTTTCCCATGTCACACATAACCGTAAAAAGAGTGCTTGAATGTTGGTCAGACAAAACAAGACAGTTGAGGATTTCACCTTGATCTGTGGAAAATTGCACGTTTTTTTTTTTTTTTTTTTTGTGACTTCTGTAGACAACCAGAAAAACAAAAAACAAAACAGCAGATTATTTGATAATTAAAACAATGACGTTAGACATATAGGCATACAAACAGTTTGGGTGCAGTATGTTTGACAGCTGCTGTCCACAGTCACATCTGCATGTTATATTGCATTGCAGTCTGTTAAGTAGATAACTTCTGCGCTTTTCTTCTGGGATTTTCTTCCAGTATGATTGTTGAACAGTGCTGGTAATTGAATGCACTTGAAAGAAGCTGTGAATAGGAACTGTCATTAAACTTTCTGTAGTTGTGTTTCTTTACAAGAAAAAAAATGCTCATCTCAGTGAATAACTAAAAAGTCTTCTGCAGCTTGTGACAATCTCACAGTTCATCATTCTTTTAACGATCAGTGCAGAAGTGGAGAACATCTTGGAAAACACTGTTGACATGCAACATACAATAACCCACACACCAGGGCTCCTGTTTGCACATGTCCACATGTCTGGCAGTCAGCTTGACATTTGATCCCAGCTGTAGGGTGGGGCACTGAGCTGTGCCAGCAGCATGCGGTTAAAATATTGATATTGCTGTGCTTTTGCCAGTAAACTGCTGCCATAACTCACATATATTCGTGCTTCTCAGGCATTTAGAGTCACCGAATATGAAAATAAATAGATTAACTTACATCATTCACAGTTTTCTACCAGCATTTCTGACTTGCATCATTTGCAGTAACAGTGGTTTATACTAAATACATTTTATATTCTTCATTGATCTCCGTTATAGTAACCTGTTCCTCTTGACTGGAGTAGGTGACACGCCATTAGTCCATTTTATTCGAAAGAAGAGTGACATGACGCTTCAAAAACCCCTGTTTTGGGAGTGTACAGAGATCAGGGAAATCTGGTTAACAAAGACAGCTAACAACCATTGTTGGGATACCCATTATCTTCACTTTGGGTTTTAAGAGCACCTGTGATGGGATTTCTCAGTATTTTCAGTATTCCTACAAACTAAACAATCAATCGATTAATGGAGAAAATAATCAGCAGATTAATCCATAAGAACAATAATCCAAAGACCTCCACTTCAACCAACTTTGACAGCTTTTGTTACTGGATAAGTAATAATAATAATACTTTTTTCAAAATATTTCTTTAAGTTTATGATAGTATGACAGTCAGAGGGGACATATTTTCTGCATACTTTTAATAGTGTAAGTAAATCTGGGTGATGCTACAAATGAAATCAGAGAATTTAGACTTTTTACTGAAGAGGTTACTCAAACCAATTAAGTGATTATTAAATTAGTTGGTGATTAGCTTTATTACTGAAAATGCATTTTGGTGATACAACATACTTAAAATTAACCTTTTCAATACAGGACTTCAACTTGAAACAGAGCAGTTTTACAGAGTGGCATTACTACACCATTGTTACACATGCAACTCAATTTTAAGATGCATTCCCCCCTGCATGTTTTAACAAAGTCATAGATAATTATTCAGACTCCTGCTTATATTTTCTTCTTCAAGTTTCTGTTGCAAAACAAAGTGCAAAGAGGCTCAGTCATCTGCCACTTTCCAATTGCAATTCCAATTTACAAATGACGTCTTCACTACAAATCTCTCTGTAACAGTTAATGAAATAAGAACTTTAAGAAAACTTGGCTATGTTAATAAGCCCGAGAGGCCCCCAATTGGGGGTTTTACAGAAAGAAATAGTGTGAAACAATGCACTCATCATGAAAGAATATAGTGATGTTATACATCAAATTAAACAGCAGAACCTGGGCTACAAGCACATATCAGCCATTTCTACATGCCTCAAACACAACTCAAACACCAACTAAATGATTTATCAAATATGGACATCGATATAGCGCCACCACGTCAACCCACTCGTCACATTCCTGGCTCTGTCGCTACTGTACGTTATGAAAGACGCACAACCTACCTCTCAAAATGAAGCAGAGAGTCCCCAGATTCTAAACATATCCATCAAAGCTCTCTAAAACCAAAGCATCAGCGAGAAACAACCCAAAGAACAGCAAAAACCGAAACCGCTTCTTCAAACTGTAGTTATAAAATGTCTCTTACCTTTGCTGTTTTGCCGTGAAAAGTTTATTTTATCAGTAAATCCACACCGGAATCAGTTAGTACTACTTCCCGTGCCACATGGAAAGCACGTCACCCGTCTCTGGGAGGCTGTGTGAACCGTAGGGTGCTTCGGCAAAGTGAACGAGGGAGCGAACGGCGAGAATACAAGATGGCGGTCTGTTGATTCTGATTGGCTAAAAGTGCTGTCAATCTCGTTTTGGTGGCAATGGCTATCTTCTATTGGCTCTAACGATTCAAAGGAGGGTTCAATCGCCGAAATCGGCCGATCCATCACGGAGATTGGGCCGCGCGTCATCAAGGGATCTCCACATCCGTCCAGTCGCCATTACGCACACGACGCGTAACACAGACAGCGGTCTGGTAGGATTAAAAAAAAACTAAAACACTGCTGTATTTGGATGTATTGAACGCCATTAGTGAAATACAAGTGAAATATTTAGTTTGTACATAAGAACACTCAGATGGTCACCAGTGTGCCAAAATGTGCCAAAGTGTCCAAAAATGTCACCTCGCCTGAACTGTCTAGACTAAAAACTTAGTAATTTTGTTCTACTTCACTTTTTCAGAGTCAACCTTTGCAGGGAGAATGTTCACATATTGTGATATGATTTGGATCATTCCAAAGAGATAACTATCCTAAAACTGTTTTTTTTTTTAGGCGAACCTGAAATTTTTAAAGTTGTGTGTGTGCCATCTACATTTACTTTTAACCAGTAACATATATACTGAAATTTACACATCTGAACAAATCTTACAAGTGTTCCTTTTATTATGACACAAGAATTATTCAAATAGACCTTGTGGTTGCAGAGATAAACTGTTTTTATTATGGGTATGTAATTTTCGAGAAAAATAGCTCAGGGCTTAAAGGGTTAAGCTCATTTCATAGTGCAGCCCTCTGGTCTTATTTGTATCATATGTCTTGAATTTGGGCAGTCCGTAGGGATTCTGCGTCAGTTCTCTTTATGTGGCAACGGCAGTGAGTAGCTGTTATTTGCAATACTGTACTGTATTACTTTCTCAAAGAATGAAAGAAGTCTCAAAGACTCAAAGAAGGAGGGCAGCTTTTGTTCCCAGAGCTGTCGTCCTTCTAAATGCACAACCATCTTTGACCCGTTGACTCCCTGCCAATGCCTATGTAATGTAATATAATGTGATATTTATGATGTGGCTTATTGTTTATTTTTTGATGTCTTTATGATAATTACTCAGTGAGCTTTTGAATTGCCCCTAGGGGATAAATGAAGTTATTTAAACTGAATTGAATTTCTTACCTTAAGAGTAATATGTCAGTTTATGTACACATAATTATATATTTGTTATTGTTCAGTCTCTTTTCATTAAATCCTGCCAGATAGGGTCAGTTTGGCGCCATCAGGCAACAATAAAGGAGCAAAGGACACTGTTGAGGGGGCAATCCGATGTCCAATCTGTTTGGGCTCACATCACAGTGGTGGAAATGCCATCAGCAGTGAGCCCCCAGCTCGATTTGCAACAAATTTAAGTAGGTGGTACGTGTCAGAGTAACAGCCACATAAATGCCAGGACCCAAGGTTTTCAAGCAGAATATTGCATTTGAACGGATCAGTGATATTCACTTCACTTGTTGGTGGTTTTAATGTCCCCTCAATAATCCAAAGCACTGTGAGATTGTAGTGTAGAACTGTGACCTTTTCCACACAAAAAATTTCATGTTGACAGATTCACCCACTTGACCTACCTCTAGTATTACTATGTCATTTTGCATAGGTCTGTTAATTATCTTTAGTTTATTTCCTGCATATCTGTTTGGGAATGTGTTTGTGTCTACAGGCAGTTAGTGCTCATAATCCCCCTCCCAAGGTAGCTGTGTTTTGTTCTTTTGAGCGCCATCCCCCTTTAAGGCCAATTCATGCTTACCCTGTATGTGTCCACATCCACATCTGCAAGGTATGCATTTTGTAAGTGTTGTCATACACCTAAGTCCGCAAGAAATTTTGGGACCTGTATGGACTCCCTGTTGACTGCGCATTTGCCAGAAAAACAAATTGTTCTTAAAACAAAATTTGGAATGAGTGACTTTACAAGGAGATTCTTGATCATCCACACCTTTATAATTAATTATTAGAGAGTTTTATTTAAAGGAGTGACTGCTGCACTTTGGAAAAGATTTGTCTGTACATGCTTTCATCGACAAAGCCCAAACTTAGTATTCGGGGTGGGACAAAATATCGATACAGTGATATATTGTTGTCCTTCCTCTTGCGATATGAGTATCGATATGCTGGTGCCAAATATCGATACTTTATTTAATAAGGCGCTCTAAACCCTGCCAGATTCCCCTACCAGCTGCCATTTCCCCAGCGTCACTACTTAGTGACTCCACACAGTGGCGTTAATCACATGAATAAGGGAGACTTGAGCAGAAATGAATTGGCCAAAGAAGAGTTTGTACAGGTATAGTAGCGGACAGCAACGCTACTGTAAGAGCAACCCAGTCTCATGGCAGGTTGTGAAATAGTCACGAAACTTAATCTATTTATTCGCGTCCAGGGACATGAATTGCCCAATTTTTTTTGTGTCCCCCACCATGAATTTCAGACTAATACATTTCAATTGTACTTATCTTTCGTGTCTGAGCCACATTTTTTCCCCTACTAGACAGCGCATATGCTGTGATGTTTTTTTTTTTTTTTTTTTAAGTTATTTTTTTGGCCTTTATTTGATAGTATAGTGAGGAGAGGGACAGGAAAGTCAGGGAGAAGAATGGGGGAAGGACTTTCAGCAAAGGGTCATGACCGGGACTCCAACTCACAACCGCTGCATTGGGGACTTCAGCCCCTGTACATGGGACGCCAGTTCAACCAGGTGAGCTATCGCGGCGCCCCATCCTGTGATGTTTTTTCGTTGTTCTCGTCCGACAGTCAATAATAATAATAATATATTTTATTTGAAAAACACTTTACATTGTAAAACAATCTCAAAGTGCTACAACTGGAATTAGAACTCACAAAACAAGTAAAACAAGTAGTAGTAGACAGTCAGGCATTAAACAATTTTACTAACAAACATTAACATTCTGAGCTGAGCAGGTACCTCATGCTCCAGCTGTGTATAAGCTCCGTATCTATTCAAATATAAAAGGCAAAAAATCAGTGGTGGGGAATGTATCTGTAGTTTTGTGATTGTAGTAGTTTTGTAGTTGTAATTATGTAGTTTTGCCGTGGCCGTAGTCCAGATATCGGCCTTCGCACATGGATGAAAGGGTTATTCGGCTCTGTTTGCACTTTTTAAAATGTATTTTATTCTGAGGTTTTTGTTTTCTTTAATCTGAAATAAAGGCCTATTTTTTTTTACCTGGGACTACTTATATATATGGTAAAAGAGCTAACTGTGCACTCAGTTAAACATATCCTGCACTGAAAATTGACAATAAGTATTGTTGAAACCATGAAAATGTGGCCATAGGGGACGACTATAAGACACAAAGTGGACTTCGGTTCGGACCTTTTACTTGGAGGAAATTTTAATAACTGGACCTCAGTGACTTTTAATTGAATACTCCTGCCTTAGACCAAATCATGTGTTAGTGTGGCCTACTGACAGAGTTTGTAGCAAGCTGTTCTGAAAATGTGCTGGAAAAACTCTGATTTGAGGACTAGGAAATATCCTTAGAATAGATACAAGATAATGATGTCTTGTGAGAGGACAGGCTGGGAGAAACTGTATTAATGACCTATTAGGTAATGATTAGTTTATAAATATGTAGTGAAATAAAATAATGGACCTCTTTCTCAGTGAGCAGTTCCTAATTAACTTTGAATCAGCTGCTGAGTGGTAGAGGCTCATAATGCCTCAGTCATTGCTCACTGCTTAATAATTAGTTACTTTTTCTGTGCAAGTGACATAGTGGGTAATACTAAACTTACCTCTTATTACGTAAGGATTATTTGACCCTTACTTTCCATTTTTATGCCTCTGAAGTATAGTGATGCATTATAGTGAGTAATCCCTCATGATTCTGATGAGCAGCTTCCTGCAGGGATTTCACAACTACTGGTTAAATACTGAGTACCTAATGAGACATTGCTAGTGATGCTCAGTAGCTGGTCCAGAGTCATTATTTCACTTTATAGATGTTGCTGAGCTAATCATTAGCTCATGTTTATTACTATAGTCTGGAAGCCTGACCTCGAGTAACTTGTCGTTGTCAATTGCAGTATGTGCTGCTTGATTCTGAGTTATTTAGCTGCTAGCCATTATTGATTCATTAATTATCAGATGGTAGAGTGGCGCTGCAGTATATTCCACATGTGGATTTGTATTTTTGCAGACTCCTCAGAAATCTTTTTGACACAATTGTGGCGAATTTTTCATATGAATTACTAAAGCAAAAAACACCTAAAAACTGCACCTTCTTAATGGCAGCTATCTATTTATTATTACACGGGGAGGGCTATTTCCTAATCTCATGGTTGTAGATTGATTAAAATTTTTACCTTGAATGGGACCTTTGTATTGTAATATTCTGCTCATAATTCAAATAAATTCCTTAACCAACAGTTGGCAGCCTTAGCAGTCCACTGTAGATTAATCATAAACACGATACAAACCTGGTAGCCAATGTATGACCTAATTCTGGTCACATAACATACACAGCTCTGAAGGCATGCATCATGTGACATGTTCCGCTGGAAAACGGTTGTTGGGCAGTCAAGGTCATCTGTCTAAAGGTATTAGTTGTTGGGCAGAAGCTATGACTGCACTCTTACCTTAAGTGCCATATATCCTTAAGTGCCACATGTATCAGTGACGTGCGGTGAGGTTCATGGCTGGTGAGGCACTGACTTCCTCACAATCTGATTTACAAATATATGCACTCTACACTGTATGTTATATATAGAGTATATTGTATGTTCTGTTTTCCCCCCATGGTGAGGACATTGAGGCTGACCCACTGCCTGACTGACTACCTGAACTTCTGTGTGGATGTAGTCTCTCCTGCTAAGACTGTTCGTTGTTACCCAAACAACAAACCCTGGGTGACGCAGGAGGAAACCCTGCACTCAACAGGAAGAAGGTGGCCTTCAGGAACAAAGACAGGGAGGCAATGAGAGCAGCACAGAGGGAGGTGAAGCTGTGCCTGAAGGAGGCCAAAGACACTTACAGGAGGAAGGTGGAGCAGCAGCTGAGGGACAACAACATGAGGGACGTCTGGCAGGGTGTGAGTACTATCACAGGCTTCAGAACAAAAGCCAGAACAGCAGGGGGGGCGGTGGAAGAGGCAAACAATCTGAATGCCTTCTTCAACCGGTTTGACCAGCCCAGGTTCAACACGCCCAGGACCCTCTACAATTTGCCTACCGGGCAAATGTTGGGGTGGAGGATGCTGTGCTGTCCCTCCTCCATCGAGCCCACGCACACTTGGACAAGGGAAGCGGCACTGTGACGATTCTTTTTATGGACTTCTCAAGTGCTTTTAATACCATCCAGCCCCCGCTACTGCGGGGAAAGTCAGAAAGGATGAGAGTGGACTCGTGCCTGGTGGACTGGATCTCCGACTACCTCACTGACAGACCACAGTATGTCAGACTGAAGGACACCACATCTGACACTGTGGTCAGCAGCACAGGGGCCCCTCAGGGGACAGTGCTGGGCCCTCTCCTCTTCACCCTGTACACCTCGGACTTCTGTTACACCTTGGAGCTGTGCCACATACAGAAGTACGTAGATGACACAGCCATCATGGGGTGTATCAAGGATGACAGAGAGAGTGAGTACAGGAGTCTGGTGGACGACTTTGTTGTCTGGTGCAAAGGAAACCACCTGCAGCTCAACGCCTCAAAGACAAAGGAACTGGTCATAGACTTCAGGAAACCTGGACCATGCCCACGACCAGTTGTGATTGAGGCACATGAGGTTGAACTTGTAGAAAACTACAAGTACCTCGGGCTGTGGCTGGACAACAAGTTGGACTGGACATGCAACACAGACTAACTGTACAAGAGGAGACAGAGCAGGCTGTACTTCCTGAGGAGACTCCGGTCATTCATCATCTGCAGGAAACTCTTGCAGATGTTTTACCAGTCGGTGGTCGCCAGCATCCTTTTTTATGCCGTGGTGTGCTGGGGCAGCAGCACATCAAAGAGGGACGCATCAAGGCTGGACAAATTAATCAGGCGGGCCAGCTCTACAGTGGGCATGAAACTGGACTCCCTGGTGACAGTGGCAGAGAGGAGGACACTGAACAAACTGCTGGCCATCATGGACGATGCCAGCCACCCTCTGCACACTGTCATCATCGCCCAGAGGAGCCAGTTCAGCGACAGGCTGCTCCTCCCCAGGTACAAATCCAACAGGAACAAAAACTCCTTTGTCCCCCGAGCCATCAAACTGTTCAACTCTGAGCTTGGGGGGGAGGGGGAGGAGCAGCAAGCAGGGAGAGGTAGGGGGCGAGGGGTGAGGAGTGAGGACATTGGGGTGAGATAGAGCATCATGCTCTATCACCGGACTGTGTGCAATATGTTACTGTATCCAGTGTTGTTATGATTAGTATTATTGTTATTATTGTTGCTGTTGTTCAATATTTGCTATTGTTGCTGATTTTGTGTTGGAGTTGTGTTGTTTTTTTCTGGTGTAGCAATTTCTCTGAGGTTTTGTACCGAAGGGCTCAATAAAGTTTTATTCTAATTCTAATGCTAATGCTAATTCAGTAGCATATTTGCCAGTTGATTGGCAGCAGTTTATGGGTGATGTTTCATATCTGCATTCTTTACATATACAAGCTGTAGCCCACAAAACACATATTTCTTCTTCTTCTTCTTCTTCTTCTTCTTTTTAAGTTAATGTGGTCTTACCTTTACCTTTAAATTAAGTCCATGCTCCGCTCCTTCTGGACAAAAATATCCGACACTTTTTTATAAAAGTCTCCTTATCTTCCTTCGCTGCACTTGACTTGCTAACTGTATATCGTACCTAGTCTAGCTTGCTGTCACTTACTCTGCAGCCACGGAGTCGCAAGAAGCATGTCTGGGATCACGAATGCCCCCTGCCATGAGGCAAGAGAACTGCGTGCCTCACCTGGAACCTCAGCCGTTCATGATCGCTCAGCACACGAAACACGTTACACATATACAGTTGATAACAAAAACACTGTACATTATTATATACATCAGCTGAACTATGCAAAATCAGTTCATATATTAAATATATTTGAACTGATTAATTGGCGACATGCAGACAGCAGCACACTGTCACTGCATGGCAGCCAGTGTAGGTAGCGAGGGATTGCGCAATCGAAGTGAGGCTGAGCGCGCTGCTGCCTCACTTGGATTGCGCAATCCCTCACTTTGCTGGCTGCCATGCAGTGACAGCCTACGCATGACAGCCAGTGCAGTGAGGGATTGCGCAATCCAAGTGAGTGAGTGAATCCCTGGCTTCTCTTCCAAGCATTTGAATGGGAAAATTGCGAAAATTCAGCAATTTTACATTCATCAATCATCAAAACTGACGAGGCTAAATGAAAAAATAAATACTTTCTAGTTTAATATTTATTACCCCCAAAAATGTACACAATAACAAGGATAGCCCCAAATAACAAAATTGACAATGTCAGGAGCGGGTGTTTCCACCATTTGCCGCAATGACAGCTTGACAACGACGTCTTATACTCCTCACTAGCCTCATGATGTTGTTCTGAGGCAATGCGTTCCACTCTTCCACAAGTGCTACACGCAGTTCTGCCAGGTCACGTGGGGGTGGAGTACGGTCATCCAGTCTCTGCTTCAGCTGGTCCCAGATGTGCTCTATGGGGTTCAGGTCAGGGGACATTGCTGGCCATACCATATGAGGCACTCCGACTTCCTGAAGTCGAGTTGTGACAATTCTGGCACGATGTGGTGGAGCATTGTCATCCATGAACAGAAAGTTGGGGGTGTGCTGGCGGAATTGGGGGATGATGATGGGTTCAATGATGTCTCTGAGGTAGAAACGTGCAGTGACTAAGCCATCTACAAAAATCAAATCTGTTTTGCACTGGCTGGTGATGCCTGTCCAGACTGTTGCACCTCCTCCACCAAAGCAAACAATGGGGACCATGTTGACCATGGCATATTGCTCACCTCGCCTTCTCCAGCAACGCTGACGAACATCATTTCTGTGTAACAGACACTCATCAGTGAATGGGACGGTAGACCACTGCTGCATTGTCCAGATCACATGGTCTTGTGCCCACTGCAAACGTTCACGGTGGTGTCTTGGTGTCAGTGGGGTCACCTGCAACGGTCGTCTGGCATTCAAGCCAAAGCGGTGGAGTGGGTTGCGAATGGTTTGTCTGGAAACCCTAGTACCACTCACATCTCGTAAATGGGCCTGCAGCTCTGTGGCACTTGCATAGCGATGTCTCAGCGCATAGGTCCTGAGGTACTGGTCATCGTTGCGGTCGGTCACTCTTGGGGCCCCACTCCTGGGTCTGTCACAAACTGTACCAGTAGTTCTGTGTCTTGATGCAAGTCTGCTGATGACACTTTGAGACACACCAAGTTCACGAGCAACATCAGACTGCCTGTCACCGACTCGAAGACGTGCTATGACCAGGTGGCGCTGCTCGTCCGCTCAGTGACGTCGTGTGTTCATGGCTTTTTGAACGATGAACTTGAAATGACTTACTGACAATACCAGCTTTTTATACCCACAGAAAGTGGAAATTGGTGCCACATTGAAAAGGGTTGTCTTTTAGTTTTTTTGGTATTGGCTCCAATATGTAAGGCACACTGTACACAGTGAGACCATTACATGGAAAACACAAGATGAGGTGTGTCTATCACCCCAATACAATAGCCTCCCTGTCCCAGAAATCTCTGAAGTGAAACAAAGACTGTATGTATGAAATCCACTGAGTCTCTCACAATATCCCTAACTTATTGTGAGTAGTGTATAACCATTTAAATTATTTTTTCATTATATATTTTTTTCTTTCCGTGATGTCAGGTGAGGCTCTGCCTCCCCTGACCGCATGCCACTCATATATATATATATATATATATATATATATATATATATATATATATATATATATATATATATATATATATATATATATATATATATATATATATATATATATATATATATATATATATGACTACCTAATAACCTTTGATTTAATAGCTTAAATATCTATAACAATTTGCTTCCCTATACAGCAGAGTCCTTATATTTGCGGTCTGCCTTTGCAGATACTGGTTAGATGTCGTACTTCATGTCATGTGTGGAGTAATTTGTTGAAGTGGCGCAGCTCAAATCTGTAGCTGTTAACTTGTCTATGGGCTGGCAGAGGGCTGACACGAAGGGATGGGGTTCATAGAGGATGCAGAGGAGGATAGAGGGGAAAAAAGAGACAAGAATATGAGGTTATATTGACAGGCTTCACAGTGGGAGAGGAGCAGCAGTGCTAAGCAAACAGAAGTACAGTGAGAGCAGCATGTCGCCTCCTTCACTTTATGGTCCCAAAATTAATCTCTGTGTTGAGCTTTTGAGCTCTTTGCAACTATTGCTGGACACTGATTACTCGTGGCTGCAGAAAAGTCTGTTTAAATTAGAATATGAACGTGGGCAGAGATAGCAGCATATTGACTGGCATTGACAGTGGATGGAGGAGGAGCGGTAGGAACGTGCACATGAGATCGAGGGAGTGCAGGCAAGAAGAGAGTAAGAGCACCTCCTGTCTCTAATAGGATTATTGTGTATATGTTTATGTTTATATGTTTGTTTGGAGGGCTACCCCTAGACGCTCCCATACCTGTGTGCGTGTGCGCGTGTGCGTGTGTGTGTGTGTGTTAGGGATCAACTGATGTGCCTTTTTTTAGGCTGATGTCGATATCGATTATAGGTAATCCAGAAATGCTGATAAAAGATATATGGAACTGACACATTTGAACTGGTACATTAAATGTTGCTTTTAACAGCATGTGCAGGAAACCATTCATTCATAACTACACTGTTGCTCATAAAGTTGGAATACAATTTATTTATTTTTTTACCTCTTCTCGTAAAAAGATTGTGACGGTGCGATTTATTCTTGATAGATAAAGTGTATATCTTCCATCCATCCTTTCCATTTTCTGCCGCTTATTCAGGGTCAGGTCGCGGGGGCAGTAGGCGGAGCAGGTCATTCCAGACTTCCCTTCCCCGGTGACGCTTTCCAGCTCTTCCTGGGGGATCCCGAGGCGTTCCCAGGCCAGCCTAGAGAAATAATTCCTCCAGTGGGTTCTGGGTCTGCCACGGGGTCTCCTCCCAGGTGGACGAGTTCGGAAGACTTCCAGAGGAAGCCTCTCCAGAGGTATCTGAATCAGATGTCCATACCCCCTCAACTGGCTCTTTTGATGTGCAGGAGTAGCGGCTCTACTCTGAGCCCCCTTTGGATGTCCGAGCTCCTCACCCTATCTCTACTGCTTAGCCCAGCCACCCTGTGGAGGAAGCTCATTTCGGCCGCCTGTATCCGCGAACTTGTTCTTTCGGTCACGACCCTAAGCTCGTGACCATAGGTGAGGGTTGGGATGTAGATGGACTGGTTTATGGAGAGCTTCGCCTTGCAGCTCTCTCTTCACCATGATGGTCCGGTACAGCGCCCGCATTACTGCTGACGCCGCACCAAGCCGCCTGTCCACCTTGCACTCCATTTTCCCGTCACTCGTGAACAAGAACCTGAGATACTTAAACTCCCTCGCTTGAGGAAGCAACTTCCTCCCCACCCAGGGTGGCAATCCACCGGTTTCCGGCAGAGGACCATGGCCTCGGACTTGGAGGTACTGATCCGCATCCCCGCCGCTTCGCACTCGGCTGCAAACCGCTCCAGTGCGTCCTGAAGGTCACGGTCTGATGAAGCCAGCAGTACCACGTCGTCTGCAAAGAGCAGAGACGCGATCCTGAGGCCCCTAAACTAAACACCCTCCTCACCCTGACTGTGCCTTGAGTAAACTTTACTGGGGAGGCTGAGAAGTGTGATGCCCCGATAATTGGAATACATTCTCCGGTCCCTTCTTTGAAAATGGGAACCACCACCCTGGTCTGCCACTCCACAGGCACCGTACCCGATGCCCACACGACATTGAAGAGACGTGTCAGCCATGGCAGTCCGGACCCTTCAGCATCTGGGGGTGGCGCTTTGCCACCGAGACGCTTCTTAACTACCTCGGTGACCTCTACCACAGATATGGACGCAGAAACCCTCGAGTCTTCAGGCTCTGCCCCCTCAGCAGAAGACGTGTTTACCGGGTTCAGGAGTTCCTCGAAGTGCTCCTTCCACCGCTCGACAAGATCCCCAGTCTGGGTCAACAGTTCTCCTCTCTGGCTTTACACAGCCTGAGCGAATCTCTGCCACCCCTTTCTGAGGCATCGGACAGTTGGCCATAATTGGCCAAAACTCCTTCATAGCCTCCCCGAAGTCCTCCCACACTTGAGTTTTAGCTTCCACGACCGCCGCAGCTGCAGCCCTTTTGGCCAGCTGGTACCTGCCTTCTGCTTCAGGAGACCCCTGAGCTAGCCAGGCCCGAAAGGTCTCCTTCTTCAGCCTGACGGCTTCCCTCACCACCGGTGTCCACCAGCGGGTTTTTGGGTTGCCGCCACAACAGGCACCACTGACCTTCTGGCCACAGCTCCTAACGGCCTCTTCTACGATGTAGGCTTTGAACATGGCCCACTCTGACTCCATGTCCCCAACCTCCCCCGGGATGCAGGAGAAACTCTTCCGGAGGTGGGAATTGAAAACACCACGGACAGGGTCCTCCACCAGACGTTCCCAGTTTACCCTTACTACACGTTTGGGTTTACCAGGTCTATCCGGCAGTCTTCCCTGCCATTGGATCCAACTCACCACCATGTGGTGATCAGTTGAAAGCTCTGCTCCTCTCTTCACCCGAGTGTCCAAAACATACGGCCACTGATCTGATGATATGACTATGAAATCTATCATCAACCTTTGGCCTAAGGTACTCTGGTACCAAGTACACTCATAAGCAAGTTTTTGTTTGAACATGGTGTTTGTTATGGCCAATCCGTGGCTAGCACAGAAGTCCAAAAACAAAACACTGCTCGGGTTCAGATCAGGCAGGCCGTTCCTCTCAATCATGCCCCTCCAGGTTTCACCGTCATTGCCCACGTGAGCATTGAAGTCCCCCAGGAGAACTGTGGCGTCCCCAGGCAGCACCCCTTCCAGGCACCACCCAGTGACTCCAAGAAGGCCGGATACTCTGAACTGCCGTTTGGTACATAAGCACAAACGACAGTCAGAGTTTTCCCCTCTGCGACACACAGTCGCAGAGAGGCGACCCTCTCGTTGTCCAGGGAGAACTCCAACAAGGTGGCACTCAGCCAGGGGCTTGTGAGTATCCTCACACCTGCCCGGCACCTCTCACCGTGAGCAACCATGCTGTTGGTCAGAATGAATGAGTCGTGTGTTGATCCAGGCAACCTCTCAACAATGTTTCTTGTATGTATTTGCGCATCACAAATGATTTGTGCATTGATTTCATGAAGATGTTTCTTGTTTACATAAACAAATTCATTTTATGATGGTGCCTTTATAGCAATGTGTGTGCAGTCAATAGCGCCGATTACATTAGGAAAACTGGCCTTCGCTGTAAATTGCACTTTTATGTCGTCCTGTTCAACTGCAGTGTGTGGGAATTTGATATATCTGGCTGATATTCGTATGGTTCCATCCCACACAGCTGGCATGGCTCGGCTCAGTGTCGACTGGCACAGTCCCGATTGGTCGGCCAGCTACCTCTGAAATGACCCTGTGGCTAGGAAGCCCAGTGTGGTCAGCACCTATATGGGCACAGGTAGGACATGGCTATTTTTGCGTGTTGCGCTCCAATAATGGCCGCAGCTCCACGCACAGTTCTAACAGGATTGCCCTCGGGAACCTAAAGCGGCTGATGAACCAGTCGTCATCCTGAGGTCTCTGCTAGCTAATGCTAGCTCGGTCCTCGGACTGCTACATCACAACATTAGCCTGCAGTAAAACCAACATCCAGATGTGGTGCACATCATCACTGGTGATTTTTATCATGTGGATTTAAAATCAGTGTTCCCTAAACTCCACCAGCATGTCAAGTGTTCGACAAGAGGAGCCAATACACTGGACAAGGTTTATACAAACATCAAGCTGGGCCACAGGACCAGACCTGCACCACACTTTGGCAAGTCTGACCACATCTTCCTACAGCTCATTACTGCATACACCCTCCTCCGTAATCCACCCCCACCACCATTAAGACCATCAGGACGTCACCAGATGGTGCTTCTCAGCAGCTGCAGGACTGTTTCAACAGCACTGGCTAGGACATTTTTGAGGACAAGGACCTGGATGTATTCTCTGGCAACATTTCAACTGTTCTCAGTGCTGATTTCACACGTTTGATGGGGGATGGCTCTGTATGCCTCAGGTACGTTTCTGTAAACATGGTCCAGGGTCTTGTCTTCTCTTGTGTGGCAGGAGACATGTTGGTGGAGTTTTGAGAGCGCAGTCTTCAGACTCGAGTGGTTGAAATCTCTCACAACAATAATGACTGCCTCCAGGTGTTTCGTTGAAAGTTTGCTAAAGCATGCAATTCTTTCATTGCAAGCTTAGCATTGGCATCCGGGGGGACATACACGGCAGTCACAACAGTGGCAGTGAACTCTCTGGGCTCATAGAAAGGTCTACACCTAACCATGACAAATTCCAGGTTAGGACAACAGTGCCTCTCAATTACAGCGGTATTGGTGTACGAAGGTGCCCTGCCTTTGTTTTAGATCTCAATTGTCAACTGCGAGCTGTTCTGGTTGGCTAAGCCAGGTTGCTAGCCTCCGATGTCCTGGTGATATGTGAAATGAATTGGAGATTGTTGATAGTGGTGAAGTGGTGGTAAAAATTGAAGTTCAAAATTTCCTGTTGGCTGTATGAGGTCTTTGCAAGACTGCTCTGAGTGAACAGACTTGAAACAAGTAGGCAGACAATTACTAATCTGCAGAATCTTGAGAGACACTGAACCTTGCATTGTTTATGCGCCGCCATCTTGGTATATGTGATAGCAGGGAACCTGTCATTCCTAACTACCTACTAGTTCATTAATAAGGATTAATAAGGTAGAGGTTCAAATGGTTGTAATATGGATGCTACACCGTGTGTCCACAGAAAGTTTATCATAAACAATGCGTCAACAGAGTAGCAGCAGTATTCCATCCATGTCTGCACAGGAGATGTTTACCACGGGAGGTGTCGTCTTGCAGTTTGACAGGACTTAAAAGTCATCTCATAATCACTATCACTGGGGTTATGAGTATAAAATGTCAGGAAGTAGACTTGAAGTGTGTAAAAATGCTGCAGGTTATGTTTATGGTTGTATGGAATGCATGAAGTGTGAGTTGTAACGCCACTTGTGTAGATAGCTAGATCCATTGCATGTTACGCATGAATCAAAGCTGGGTCAAGAAGAGGAAGAAGTCACAAAGAGCCAAATCTGACTGAGAAGGGTGGGTGAAGAGTGCGGACACATTTTTTTTTTTTGCATAATCACCAAACAAAGAGAGTGCTTCTGAAGGTCTTGGACACTGCTTCTTCCACTGTGAAACTGCTGTTTCTTCTCTTATTTGTAACTGCAGACCCATCAGTGATAATCCTCGACATGAAGGTTGGCTCATCCTGGCTGCTGACTGACATACAATGTGATGTTTGTCTATGAAGAAATGTGCACCTGCCAGTCATCTCAAAAACATGTGTAACACAGCTTTTGCCCTGATTTTGTGGTGACACCTGACAGTTACTGCATGTGAGTGACTGTGTGACATGTTCTGTGCACATGCAACACATCAGTCTTGGAACATTTTGTTCACACCATGTGCAGTTCTTCTTAAATGCGTATGCAGCAATGAGAGAAGTAACCGCTTGCACACAAACTGTGACTTCAGCCTGTTATGTCTAGCTTGTGTTAGGGGCAGAATGTGTCACATCTTTGACACAGGAAATATGGCCCTTATTGTTGACTTTTTTGACATTTGCATTTTTTCTTGCAGCTGTCCAATGGTTGCTGCAAGTTCATTATTTTTTTTATGTGTGTTTGTTGATACACCTGAAATGTTTGGCTATACTTTAGTCATCATGAGACCTGAGTATGACAAGCCATTAGTCAGCCTCCTCTTTCCATTTAACAGTGATAGTTTTAATGTTGTGGGCATTTTTTATCACTTAAATCAGCACTTTTTGACACTGTGGTAAACTGTTGTTCTAGCAGGATGTTTGTTCATTTCCTAATGCTTTTATCATCCCCAACCTTGTGTCAGTGTTGCTGCTTACACCAAGCTCTGCCTGTCAGCCTGCCTGTTCCCATTTACCACAATTCTCTCACACAGATGGGAAAACAAAAAGCACTGCAAATATGCCATACCTCTTGTTCCAAATTGAATCACTACACTCTCTAATGAGTGCTGAAGTCTTAGCCTGAATGTTTTTGGTTCTCATTTTTTCATGATAAAAATAATGATATGGGATGGGACCTTTTTCGCAGCTGACAGTTTGTGACAGCAGAACAAGTGCAGATGGCATAAATAAGCTGTCCATGGAAAGTGTTTTGGACAAGTGCAGGCATGGTCAACACTTGACAGGTGATTGCAACCATCACTGTCCACCGTAGGCTAATTGAACAGTTGTAGAGAGACATACTGACATATTCTTGTCGAACATACCTGCTGATACAAGTTGATTTTGTAGCCCCACAGCTTTACTATGTGCACAGGAGGACTGCAGGACTGGATTGCAATGTAGAGCACTGGGGGGCACATTTTTCTGATCCCAGTAAATGTGCTTTAAAATACACATTGTTAAAGGATATATAGGGTGTTGTGGACTGACCCTCTGTTAGCGGCTTTACAGGCAATACAGATGTATTGACAAAGCTCACTGTTCTTTTTTAACACTACAGGGGGTCTCACATTGTCATTGGATGAATATTGATTAGTACTGTTGGTGAGGTGATGCGTGGCAGGATGAATGTGACCTCAGCTGCAGCTAACAACGCCACTAAGTCTACAGAAAGCATACACATGCACACACTGCATTGTACATTTGTTAAGCCTTAAAACACCTAAAATACCTTATTTACATATCCTTTTGACAGTGTACTTTAAATCAAAAGCTGGTTACTGGTTCCAGAAAGTCAACCAGTTTCTAGAAGATCAGGGAACTTTTCCACTTAAGAACTTCTTAGGAGATGCTGTGAACCCCTATTGAAGTTTTTTATTAAATTAGCACCTATTTTTTGCTGACTGTACTTTTAACATTAACAGTTTGCAATCACCTTTTTTAGAAATGCATTTGTTTAGAGCACTGAAATAAATAACATCCATATTTTCTTAAGCAGTAGTGTAGCTTTGAATATGTTGGCATCCACGTCATGGTGTGTTGGTGTGGTGATGGAAACACTATATAGTCATTTGTTCTAAGAAGTTTTTATTTAAATTCTGATACTGTGATTATAAATATTTTATCTTTTACTATTTTTATTGTAAAAAAGAATAGAAGAAATAAAGACATTAGATATACTGTAGTTCATAGTTTTACTACATTGCGTGTATTGTAATAGGACAGAGGTAAATATGAACATTACAAGTATTTAGTTTAATTAAAAGTATGATAAAACAAAGATTAACTGTCTTAACGCTGAGTTTCACTTGAAAAATATAATTCAATATTAATCATGTCAATCATGAATAAATATAGATAACGAGAGGTTGGGTGAGCTTTTCCATTTCTTTGAATGTGTTTGTTAGACAGTATAAATAAATCATGAATCACCATAGCCTGCAGTCAGGTAGGATTTCTGGTGAATCTGGAGCCCCAGAGCTTTACTGTGGAATGGGTGGGTGTGTGGTGGAGTGGGGTTGTTAACAAGCAGGAGACAATTTTAATTAGCCATGCTGCTGTTGAAGAACTAATCAGCCTTCTGCAGGGTGGGGCATCGTTGGTGGGG